>NC_143205.1:4842142-4992500 GCF_051530095.1 Phoenix dactylifera | reverse complement strand
CTCCTCTTCTTTCTCCTGTTCCTTCTGGAGTGATTCCTCTTGTGGGGAGTTGGACTGGGAGAAAAGGACATGGCAGGGATGGCCATGACCTAACGTGCCAATAGTGAGGATGCCATCAAGCATGTCATGGAGCAGCAGTGCTTCTGTGTCCCTATCCCCTTCCTTCTGACGAACCGTCTCTTCCTTCTCCGTCTCCCCACCAAAAACTTCTGGAGATGAAATAAGAACCAACAATGTCATCTCAAGATAGATTAACAGAAAGCAGAACGAATCTCACAAAGAAGAACAAATGCAGCCAGGAAAACTATCTGGGGACGAAAAAAGATCCACCGTGTGATCTCATTGCTCATAGTAATTAATGCAAAAGAAAAAGGAGAACTCGACCTTTCTTTTGAGAAACCTGAGAGTAGCTCATGCTTGGGTGCAATTTGCGGTGCATCCAGTTGAAAATCTGCACCATATGAATGCCCCAAACGGGCAATATAATTATTCAGTAACCTTGTTTGCTCAAAAGCCATTACCAGAGAACCATTTAGAGACTCCATCGGAAAAGCTCGCGCAATTTGGGTCATGAAATAGAAATGGAGAATTTGTCAACTTACCTTCATTGTAGTCTCTCAGCTGGGGTGGGATAGGAGCGAAGGCCACGGCGAGATTGGATTTGGAATGGACCGACGAGTGAGAGTGAAGGTAAAGCGGTTGAGGGGCAAATGCCCAGAAGGCTTTAAAAGGGGACACCTGTAAGCAGGAGAAGGGACCCCCGGCAAATAACACTGGGGCTTAGTTGGCTTGAGTTTGGCTCGACTAAACCGGCCGGATTCTTCTTATAGGGGGTCGTTGTCTCCGTAGGCCCCTGCCATGGGAGCACCCCCCAGGTCAAAAGGAACACTGGTGGCCCGGCTGCAGTCAAGAGCACATGTTTTAGCGGTCCGGCCAATACGATAGGCGTGGCTCCCTTTCGGCTGATCAAACAATCCTGCCAGCAACGACAAAAGCGTCCAGCATGGCGTCGGCCAACCATCGCGTATTACTGCTTCATGGGCTCTGCTCCATCATCCAACATCGCATCAGCACTGTCGCTTGGAAAGACCTTTGATGCAATGCTCCATCCTACAAGCACCAGCTGGACACGTGACGGACAGCTACAGATCAATTGGGTTCGACCCTCATGCCAGGCCCGCCTTTTCTGCTTCCACCGGCGTATTCTGCACAACAATAAACTAAGAGGAGGTGGTATTAGAGCTTCTAGTCCGCTAACATATATTTCAGAAACACCGTAACATCTATTTAAAGCAAATGTAGAACACTGACATCAAAATTTTGAATATTCATGCATCACATCTTGTTCAAATTTTTTGTTCAAATCTTAAAGAAAATAGCTAAACCCCAATCCATTATCGTTCAGCCCACAGTCCCGTCCGAATTACTCCGGATCAAATTCAAAATCTTACAGATTTGGATTTGGTCAAGGGATCCTCGGCACAATCTCCTCCCTGTCACCCATGATTGCAGAAGTTACCCAATATCAAACCAAATCATATTCACCCATGATTATAGACATTCTAGTATACATTCCTTGCAAACAATAGTTTTCCATTTTCAAAAATAATTAACAGTTGTACATTCAGACTTATATAAAGCCAAGTCTCACTACTAAATTGGTACGAGAGTTTGCAATATCTTCTTCATCCTTTAATGGTATCAGAGCTTTTCATGACCACAGTCAAATTTTTTAATGGCATCTGAAACAACCTCAACCCTTACTACTCTCACAACTCCAACCTCCATTACCCCCGTTAATATCCAAGGCTTGGTGACTCTCAAACTCACTAGGGACAATTAACGCTTGTAGAAAGCACAAGTCGTCCCCTATTTGCGAGGCCAACGCCATTATGGCTATGTTGATGGCACCATCTTTCGTCCTCCTATACATGTGCTCAACTCCACTGCAACATCGTCTTCAGCTACACCAATTGAGGTTCTCAATCCGAAATACTACACCTGGTTTGAACAAGATCAGGTTGTTCTGAGCGCTTTAGTATCATCATTATCCGAAAGTATCCTCGATCACATTGTGGGCATAACCACTGCACGCGATGTCTGGACAGCCTTGGAACGAATGTTCTCATCCCATTCCACAGCTTGTGTGCTACAGATTCGGGCCCAACTTTCCACCATCAAAAAAGAAAGTCTTCCCATATCTAATTATTTCCAAAAGGTAAAATCTCTCTCTAATACCTATGCTGCTATTGGGTCTGCAAGACCATGAAATCACCTCTTATCTTCTTAGAGGTCTAGATTCTACCTATGATGCTCTTGTAACCTCTATCATCACACGCACTAATGCAATGCCCTTAGAAGACATGTTTGGCCATTTACTTCACTTCGAATTAAGGCTTGAACAACACAACTCTGCCTTTGACACCACTGTTGGCTCGGTTAATGTGGCCACATGCCATGATAATTCCAATTCCCGTAGAGATGGACTGGGTTCAAAACAGCGCTCATTTTCAAACAACCATCCTCAGCATAATAATAATTGTGGCAGAGGTCATGGTGGTGGTGGCCGCAATAGAGGAGGCTCTTGCTTATCTAACTCTCACCCTATTTGTGAAGTGTGCGCCCGGAAAGGTTGGACACACGGCAATAAAGTACTACTATTGTACCTATCAAGGTGTTGCACCCAATATGTTTGCCTGCCTCACGGCTCAACAACCATCAGCTAATGCAAATTGGTACTCTGACACCGGATCTACCAATCACCTTACCAATGATCTCCAAAATTTAAGCATTCATTCAGAGCATTATGCAGGGGCAGATCAAGTTCAAGTGGGAGATGGGGCAGGTTTGACCATTGCAAAAATCGGTTATTCTACACTTAGCTCTCTTTCACACTCTTTTCAACTATCAAATTTATTATATGTTCCTCAGATTCAAAAGAACCTGATTTCTAGAACAAATTTACACATGAGAATAATGTCTTCATAGAGTTTCACTCTTCTTATTTTTTGGTGAAGGACGAAGCCACAGAGAATATACTGCTGTGCGGCAAGACTAAGGATAGCTTGTACCCATTTCCCTCCTGCATGTCTCTTTTCGGTTCTTTCCACACCTTTTTCTGTCAATGTGTTCCCCTTGAAACATGGCACTACCGCATGGGACACCCATCCTATCAAACTGTGCAGTGTGTCATCTCTAAGTTTTCTCTTCCTATTTTCTCAAATAAAATTTTTGGTGTTTGCTCGGCATGCCAATAAGAAAAAAGTCACCATCTTTCCTTCTATGAGTCCCAGTCAGAGTCTTCTTCCCCTCTTGAGTTAATTTTCTCAGATGTTTAGGGTCCATCCCCTATTATGTCTTCTCATGGAAATAAATATTATGTATCGTTTGTAGATCATTGTAGCAAGTTTGTTTGGCTCTATCCTATTCCCAATAAATCTAATGTCTTAATTGTCTTTCGTTCTTTCCAAAAAAATTGTTGAATGATTATTTGATTGCAAAATAAAATCAGTCCAAATAGATTGGGGTGGGGAATATCGCTCTCTGCACAAATTCTTTATAGATATTGGCATTAACCATCGTATCACCTGTCCCCATACGAAGAAATATAACAAGAAGGAACATAACAAGAAGGGTCAAACTAAGCATAACATTTGTTAAAGATAACTATGGTGTCTAATCTTCATCAGAAAAAGAAGAGCAATCAACATGAGTTGGCATGCTAGAAGAGCACCAGCTCTGCAACTCCTAGTTCCACTAAAAAGTCTAGCACTGGTGAAGTGATGAAAAGGCCTAGATGAAGTGGAAGGGTGAGATGGCTAATTAGGTTGTGCTAGGGCTCAAGAAGAGGTGGTGGCTCTATAAAGAGTGGAGGTGATTTCAAGTTGCCGAATCAACCTCCTCATGGCCTGAACAAGAGACATCATCCCTGAGGAAACAACAATTGAGGTGTCATATGTCCCTTCTCCAACTTGCTAGATTACTGGCTCAATTCTTTCTTTGAGTCTTCCAACCTCCATAGAAAGTTCAGATATATGCAAGTAGTCCTCATTTGAAGCTTGGGTCATTTTGTTGTATTCAATCTTTTCTTCTAAAGAAACTACCCTTTCATCCAGATTGGTGATAGAGTTCTAAATCAGAGACATTTTTGCATTCCGCTTTATCATTAACCAAATTAAGTCTGATACATTTGCAATGTGAGGATCCCTTGTGCTTCCTACATTAGGAATCCAATCCTCTATGTTGCCCAGTAGATACAACCCAAGAGGGGGGGGGGTGAATTGGGTCTTTTAAAACTTTTGTACTACTTCTAAAACTTTTCAATTAATTATGCTAAGTTGTATAGATGCACAGTGGAATTTAAACTTAGCAACAGTTTGATTTATTGAATGAGACTTGATTAAGTAAATTAAATATGCTTGCAACTAAAGGATGCACGAATAAGAGTTAAGCAAGCAATTTATCTAAGTAAGTAGGTGAGCAAGTTAGACAATGACAAAAAGCATCACAAACACAACAAACATATAGTGGTTCGGTGCACCCCAGCACCTACATCCACTCCCCAAGACCTCTTGGGAATTTCACTATAATCCTCCAGATTACAGTCCGGTAGTTTTGCGAGTGCACTACCCAACTCGTTGTTTTACACCGGGCTAACAACGAACCCTACAATCCGGTAGTTTTTCGAGTGAACTACCCAACTCGTTGTTTTACCCCGGGCTAACAACGAACCCTACAATCCGGTAGTTTTTCGAGTGAACTACCCAACTCGTTGTTTTACCCCGGGCTAACAACGAACCCTACAATCCGGTAGTTTTTCGAGTGAACTACCCAACTCGTTGTTTTACCCCGGGCTAACAACGAACCCTAAAACCCCCAATTTAACTTAGGCTTGGGACGCCTATCCCTTGTTCCAAGTCCCTTGACTGAAACAAGCTCAATATTCAAACGTTTTACAAAAGATTTGAAAGCTCTTAAGAAGCAAATATAACAATGAGAAACAATAAAATCGGAAGAACCCTTTTTGCCGTTGGAAGCGTGGATGATGGTGGTTCTTCTGATGTGGATCACGTTGGCTTGAATGCGGGCTTTGATTGCCAAGTGGGAGTGAGTAGATGAGCTCGAAATCAGATGGAAAAGCTTGAATGCACTTGATTTCTTCTCTTGAAAGCTCTAACTCCCTTGAACCTCTTTTTCTTTCTTCTCTCTTGAATGATCTTGTGTTGGGTTGGTGAGAAGTTGTTGAGAAGCACTTAAGAGGTCCCTTTTATAGCCCAAAAAGCAAATATAGCCGTTAGACACAAAGATATGACCGTTTGAAATTCAAATCTACCTGAAAAAGTTGTCAGTCGCGTCCCAGCCGCTCCGGGGACGTCTCCGCGCTTTATGGGGACGTCTCCGCTTGTTTGCGCTTTTTGCATGGGGACGACTCCGCTGCTTCGGGGACGACTCCGCGCTCCGGGGACGTCTCCGCGCTTTACGGGGACGTCTCCGCTTGTTTGCGCTTTTTGCATGGGGACGACTCCGCTTTTTCAGGGGACGTCTCCGGACGTGCCAGTTCTTCCTGTTTGTGCCAGAGACGTCTCTGAGACTATCAGGAGACGTCTCGGCTGTCCCTGAACTTTTTCTTTCATCTCAAAAAATTCTTCAATAAATTCATAAAAATTATGGGAATTTGCCTAGACATTTCTTAACAATATTCTTAATAAAACACATGAATTTCTCAATTAAATTGTTAAGATAAATGGAATTATACTCTAGTATTTTGTATTCATCAAAATCCATTAGGGGGTCAACAATCTCCCCCTTTTTGATGATGACAAAACTTGGAGTATGTGCAATATAAAATATATTGTGTTCTAGGACTAATGCATAGCTAAGTTGCATGAATTAGAAAACATATATATTTAAAACATACTTCATGATAATGCTTTCGATTTAACCAGCTTAACACAATCAACATATTTCAATTAACACAATCAACATATTTCAATTTAAGCTGATTTGTATTCAATTCAAAACATACAGCATTATATTTCTCCCCCTTTTTGACAACATCAAAAAGGTTGCAAGATAATGAAATATTAAGCACAAAGATAAGAATACTCAAAGATAATGAAACATTAAGCACAAAGATAATGAAAGTTCTTTTAGAGTTCTTTTAAAGACTTCTTTTATTCCTTAAAAAATAATCACAATTTGATATATAAGAATATGAATTGGCACTAAATTGAAGTTCTAAAGAGCAAACCAATTAGGACTCATTAGTGAATTCCAAAATAGATTTTCTGAGAGACACTCAAGAAAATTCAACACATTATTCTTCCCCTATTTCATTGAACTAGAGGCTCTTAAGATCAACTGTTTGAATTGTAATTTGGTTCATGATTGATGCATAAGATATACTAACCAAATAACAAGCCTCAAGGTGTATCATAAAGATTTTCAGATTTAAATTTCAAATGATACATATTGGAGAGTATTAGGATCACTTCTCATTTAGTATTCTTTCTCTCTCCTTTAGTTATAGATTTATGCGATTAAGTTCCATAAGATCTCTCCTTCTGAAATTTTCTTTCTCCCTCTCAATTGATCATTCCATTTAAGAGTTTAGAATTTGAAGATAATGTTCAATAAAATTGTCAATCTCAAAAATATATTTTCTATAAGTTTCAGCTTATTTTCATAAGACTCAAGGTTTAAGATAAGACAACCTTTATAGAACTCATCTCAAGGTATAAACTTATTATATAATTAAATCAAGTCTTGCAATATAAGGAGGTTCATCAAAATCAATCCATAAAAATCAAGGTATGCTTCAAATTAAAGTAACTTTAGGATAGGATACTGAATATCTAAAGCTCCCCCTCAAAAGATGCATTCTTCTTTAATCATTCTTTTCTATTGTTGAATTTCAGATTTTAATGATAAACGTGAATAAAACTGAAATTCTATGATATCGAGAATGTAGAGTAATCTAGCATTATTCAAAATTTGTAGCAATTACTCTTTCTAATCCTTCAAGAACAAGTTATGCTTTCTCTTAATCTTAGAGAAAATGTATAGAAATATTAATCAGAAAATGATTCATTTGAAGCTCAGTTTCTTTCAAAAGCATTTACATTTTCTTTCTTTTAAGAATTATTTGAGTGAGCTGAAATATTTCTAGCTTTAAGATCATTCACTCTATATATAAATTCTGATGGAAGTCTTTAAGAATGTAGGAGAGAAAAACATATAGATGATCATTGAGGTATATATATTTATAGAACTCAATTTCTTAATCATAGTTTTTCAGCAATGTATACATGAAACACAATAAATCTTTTTAATATCTAAATAAAATCATATATTTAGAAACATTTGTTCGCAATCAAGATCGTTGAAAAATACATCACTTAAACCAGTTTTAGTACATTTTAAAGATAAGAAATGATATGTTTCGGATGCGTATCGGAGCAATCAACCAAGGCATCAAAATTAATTCTGTTTTTCTCATGTTAAAGTTTTCATTTAGAAGTCATATTGAGTTATTCTCCTAAATGACACGATCATTGAAGCATATGACTAAGGTTACAAAGATGTAACGATATAAGCATTTTTAAGTTAAGTTTAAGCTTTTATACAAAATCAGATTCTGAGTTTTCATAAGAATTTCCAAGAAGGATCTCAAAATTATAATTTGAGACATGTATCTTCTACATTGAGCTCATCTTAAATTACCCAGATTGAAAACACATATTTCAATAACATTAGATCACTTTCAGAGTCTTTGTATTTAATATTGAGTTTCGATACAAAATGGAGGATATTTTAACAAGTATTAGGATATTATATATCAAAGTTAGGCAAGTTGAGAGATAGATCAAGATCAATTCATTTTGCCTAAATAGAGATATCTTTCTCTTCTTCTTTTTACAGATTTATTCAACTTTCAGATTTTAAAGATGATTGTGACCGACAAATCTGAAATTTCTTTTCAATAATACCAAAAAAAAATTTATGCAGTATTTCAAACATTCAATCAAATTATCCAACCATGAAGCATTACAAAATATTGAGAACCCATAATTCAAAACATCATGCCACATGCATAATATATTATGTGTTAAGTCATGCATTAAAATATTAAGAAAAAGAATGTCAAGGATCAAAATCAATTCTTTTCAAATAAACTCCCCCTATATAATTTTGCACTGATTCCATCCTTAAAGTGTGTTTTCAAGTGATTAAAAATTTGACTTGATTCTTCTTATATACTTTCATTTACTTTGTCTTTCATTTTTAACTTTCTTATGCTCTATACTCTATTTGCTCCCTATCTGGTGGAGTTGGAAAGGGGCACGAGGTACTACCACTAGCCTCCCTCTTGTGCCGTCCCTAATATGCCCTACGCCGAATAGTTGGGTCAAATAGTGCCGGGTACTACCACTAGCCTCCCCATTGGCACCATCCCTATGATGAGCAATATAGAAATGTTAAAATATTTACTTCAAACTCTTCCTGTTTAGGTGTAATTAATTACGAATTTTATCCCTTCCAAAAGAATGCTCACACAAGTCTCACAAATGTGCCGAATATATTATGCTTATTTTGCTTTTCCTTAAGATTGGAGTAATTGCCTTTACTTAGATTTTACTTTTCTTGAATAATATCCATTTTCTTTTCTTTATCTCTCTCTCTTTTTGTTATTCTCAAGTAATTTGCATTAAAGAGCAGAATAAGGAAATAATCTTATGTATCATATAGATGTATATCATGCAAACAACATTTTCATTGTGCTCAAGGATTCATAACTTCTCACAAGTTATTTTAAATCAAAATTTTAAGCATTTACTTGTGTATTTCATGGTTATGATATAGGCAATGAAATATTTTAGTTTGAGCAAACCATGAAACAATTGTCTAAAAGCATAAGTCAATTAATGCATATATAGACATGATGTCTAGAAATTAATATTTAAAGATTTTAATCATGCCATAATAAGATTTAAGTTATTGACTTTGCTTAGCTAATTTATGAGAGAGGTATCTAAAATTACCGATTCATTCTGCATTCTTCAAGTCAAATACCTACTAGATTTCTTATGTATGAACTTTTGGCTGAAGAAGGTCCTCTCTCTTGTTTGCATGTGAATGTTTATTATATCTTACATGGAGATATCCTTCAAGTTGAAATCTCTCATTCTTTGCTCAAGGATCCTGCATTATTAACAAAATTCTTTTCTTTCTTGAAGGAAAGTCATTAGTTTCTTCAAGATACAAAACATTCATATAGCATATTTCTTAACTGGGTGACTCAATCATAAGATATGACAACAATTGAATATTGAATCACTTTACTCAAGAGATTGCCTAAATATAAGCAAACACATGTCACTTGAACTTAAGAGATAGTTTCATTAACCAAGAAGGTTCAAGGACAGGCGTGTGAAGCAATAGGAAGATTTATCAAGGTCAAATCAATTTTTTATTTTCAGAATCAATTTAGCTTAGATTCTATTTGCTTAAGATAATTATCAATAAGACATGTTAGCTAAGTTTTAATCAATTTATCTTAAACAGTTGTTTCTATCTACATTCATATTATGAATCATTAGAGTTAGATTGAAGTCTTGCACAAGGGCACATAATGAGCATACAATCTGGTCTACTAGTTGTATAATAAAATAATTATTCTATCATGCTTCAATACAGCTTTAAAATAATAGATCTACTTTGCTCATCCTTTTCAAATTCTACAAGATGGGGTCATAGACATACCTTCTTCATACCAATCTTCTATAAGAGTTTTCTTGTGAACTAACTTTGGTCAATGAAGATTCCCTTTCTTGTTTGTCTTAATTTGGAGTTTGAGAAAGAAAATGTTAATTCATTCATTATACATATTTCAAACTCACTTTGCATGAGCTTAGTAAAATCTCCATATAAATTTTCATCAGTAGAACAAAAATGATGCCATCAATGTGTGCTTTGAGCAAGCAAGATATCACAGATTCATCTCTTTAATGTATAGATTTATCATTATTACTTTTTATCAAAAAGTTGCTCAAGCTTTTATATATCATGCTTTTGATCCTTGTTACAAATCACATATTGCTTTATCATATATGTAATGAGTGTTTTTAAATAAGGTGGTTATTTTACATAGATCTTTTCTAATGAAATAACCACATAGGAGTGAATTCTACACATTCATTTGACAGAATATAAAGCTCGTGAGGCAAGCAAATGATAAAGGTGATCTTTACTTTTAATCATGCAAGAATCAAGATCTATTTTATCTTTTCTTGATTTAGTCTTTTAGTAGTCATCAATTTTTCTTCATTAAGTGCATTTCTGAAAAACTCAATTTGGTTATAGTTATTAACAAGTTTTCAGATTGTTATATGTAAAAGATTAACCATATACATATATAATTTAATTTTAGTATCTTCATAATAAATCATTAGTTTCATAAGGAATAAAATGAATTGATATTTCTACAATTCGAATCTTTTCATTGAATGTTCTATATGCATTGCTTGATGAATGATATCCAAAGATAGAAATATCTTTATCAGATTTGGCATTAATTTCAAAAGACCATATCAAGCATAACATATACTACTGAAAAATATGAAAGATATGCAATAGATCATTTTCTATTTTTCAGAAGATCAAATGGAGTTTTCATCAAAAATAAATCTAATAGAAACTATATGTATGACAAGCAATGATGATAGCTTTTAAAAAAAAAAATCATTTAAGTAGATGACTATCATACAACATTGCCTTCATCATTTCTTCAAGGATTCCATTAACACTATTTTACTTAAGGTGTCCTTGGTGCTGAAATAATTGAATTTAATATTATTTTCTGTATAAACTTTATCAGGATTTTGGTTTTCAACACTGTGCCATGACTCTTTATCTTCACAATTTGGAAACTTTTTTTCATTTGAAACACTTTTACAAGATTTAGCAAATACAGAAAATACTTCAATTTTATTTGCCAAGAACAAATCCAATGTAAGCTTTTGAAAAACTTAGTGATGGAAACAACATCCTTAGATTTAAAAATTGATTCTTGTTTGTTTCCTTAGTTAACATGCATAGCAAACTTTGACCTTTCAGAAGATAATCTAAGTAAGCCAATGGCAAGATCTTTTGAGATTAAGTACATACTAGCATGAGTTGATTTTATAGGCCAAAGATGGTTTTAATCTTGGTATTCATAGTGCATATATTCAAAAGCATACCAAGTACACACTATTATGTCTATGATCAATAAAAATAATGCCATGGATAAAAACTCTCAATCGAGCATATAGAGAATTCATAGAGTTATTCTTAATAAATTGATTAATCATTTAGCAACTTATCCAACAATAGGTAAAGTATAACATAGAAAGATGGAGTGATTTGGATATATTTTCTTTTCATACCAAAAATATCACTTATATCACAAAAATGATTAAAACTTGCAAGTTATGTTTTAATCAACTAATAAAGTAATTTCAATACGAGAGGATGCAAGAATTGCTTATTTCATTATTTCTTTCATTTAAATCATTCTTCTTAATTACATTTTAAATTCAATTCTTTAACACATGTCTAGAGCACCCATTGTTTAGATGACATCTTTTATTAGAACCTTGGATAGCTAGACATTCTTGCTGAAAAATAATCATATTTTCAACTAGGAACCCAAGCTCTTTTGGGTCCTTGTAGGTTAGCTATAATTGTTCCTTTTGGAACCCATATTTTCTTAATAGCTATTTTGTCCATAAATTTACAGATTTTAGGATTACAAAGGATGTATTTCTGTATCCTCCTATTGAACTTAACAAACATAGATCTAACATAAGTAGTAGATAAACTTTTAGTTTTCTATTTTTGCCTTTTAGGTTCATCAAATTTGTAATGTATAGATTTAGGAACAATAGAAGAGATTTTACTTAGCTTTTGTTCCTGTTTATCAGTATTATAAGAATCTGTTTTAGAATAATTAAAAACTGTTTTAACAAACATATTCTTGAAAGATTTTTGAGTGTACCAAGGTTGATATCCTAATCCAACTTTATCAAATTCAGCTCTTTGATTATTTATCATTAGGTTCAATTTTTCTGAGCTGAAGGTAAATCTTTCAACAACAGGTTTTAATTTGTCAACTTCTTTAGTTAATCTTCTGTTATCTTCTGAAAGTAATTCATTGTTTTTCTTAAGTTTATCATGGCTTTCAGTGAGAAGTTGATTTCTTTGATTTTGTTCTTGATTTTCTTTAATTAAGATTTCAGTTTTATTAGTTAGTTTCAGTTTTTCATCTATTAGAATTTGATTTTCATTCTTCAAGTTCTTGTTCTTACAAATAAGTTTCTTATATTCTAAGTACAAATCAGAAAAGGCATTGTGAAGTTCATCAAATGTAAAATTACTTTCAGTTTCAGCATGTACCTCATGTGCCATGAAGCATGGATTTGCAATATGATACTGCTCTTTTTCTACACATGATGTTTCAGATTTGTTAGTGCATTCATATTTGTCTTCAAGCATATTCCATATTTCTTTAGCAGTCATGCAAGAAGATATGCAATTAAACTCATTCCTATCTAATGCACAATATAATAGGTTCATGGCTTTTGAGTTTTGTTGTACCATTTTCTCATTATGACTAGTGTTTGTGTGTGTTCCATTGACTATAATTCTCCATAAATTATAATCAAGTGATTGTATGAAAATGCGCATGCGTGCTTTCCAATGTGTATAGTTTATGCCATTAAATAGTGGAGGTGTATCAATTAATTGTCCTTCTCCTAGAAAACTATCTATTTGAGTTGTCATGATCTTTGGCTCTTGATCGTGAGATCAATAATTAATCTTAGAGCACCTACTCTGATACCACTTGTTGCCCAGTAGATACAACCCAAGAGGGAGGGGTGAATTGGGTCTTTTAAAACTTTTGTACTACTTCTAAAACTTTTCAATTAATTATGCTAAGTTGTATAGATGCACAGTGGAATTTAAACTTAGCAACAGTTTGATTTATTGAATGAGACTTGATTAAGTAAATTAAATATGCTTGCAACTAAAGGATGCACGAATAAGAGTTAAGCAAGCAATTTATCTAAGTAAGTAGGTGAGCAAGTTAGACAATGACAAAAAGCATCACAAACACAACAAACATATAGTGGTTCGGTGCACCCCAGCACCTACATCCACTCCCCAAGACCTCTTGGGAATTTCACTATAATCCTCCAGATTACAGTCCGGTAGTTTTGCGAGTGCACTACCCAACTCGTTGTTTTACACCGGGCTAACAACGAACCCTACAATCCGGTAGTTTTTCGAGTGAACTACCCAACTCGTTGTTTTACCCCGGGCTAACAACGAACCCTACAATCCGGTAGTTTTTCGAGTGAACTACCCAACTCGTTGTTTTACCCCGGGCTAACAACGAACCCTACAATCCGGTAGTTTTTCGAGTGAACTACCCAACTCGTTGTTTTACCTCGGGCTAACAACGAACCCTACAATCCGGTAGTTTTTCGAGTGAACTACCCAACTCGTTGTTTTACCCCGGGCTAACAACGAACCCTAAAACCCCCAATTTAACTTAGGCTTGGGACGCCTATCCCTTGTTCCAAGTCCCTTGACTGAAACAAGCTCAATATTCAAACGTTTTACAAAAGATTTGAAAGCTCTTAAGAAGCAAATATAACAATGAGAAACAATAAAATCGGAAGAACCCTTTTTGCCGTTGGAAGCGTGGATGATGGTGGTTCTTCTGATGTGGATCACGTTGGCTTGAATGCGGGCTTTGATTGCCAAGTGGGAGTGAGTAGATGAGCTCGAAATCAGATGGGAAAGCTTGAATGCACTTGATTTCTCCTCTTGAAAGCTCTAACTCCCTTGAACCTCTTTTTCTTTCTTCTCTCTTGAATGATCTTGTGTTGGGTTGGTGAGAAGTTGTTGAGAAGCACTTAAGAGGTCCCTTTTATAGCCCAAAAAGCAAATATAGCCGTTAGACACAAAGATATGACCGTTTGAAATTCAAATCTACCTGAAAAAGTTGTCAGTCACGTCCCAGCCGCTCCGGGGACGTCTCCGCGCTTTACGGGGACGTCTCCGCTTGTTTGCGCTTTTTGCATGGGGACGACTCCGCTGCTTCGGGGACGACTCCGCGCTCCGGGGACGTCTCCGCGCTTTACGGGGACGTCTCCGCTTGTTTGCGCTTTTTGCATGGGGATGACTCCGCTTTTTCAGGGGACGTCTCCGGACGTGCCAGTTCTTCCTGTTTGTGCCAGAGACGTCTCTGAGACTATCAGGAGACGTCTCGACTGTCCCTGAACTTTTTCTTTCATCTCAAAAAATTCTTCAATAAATTCATAAAAATTATGGGAACTTGCCTAGACATTTCTTAACAATATTCTTAATAAAACACATGAATTTCTCAATTAAATTGTTAAGATAAATGGAATTATACTCTAGTGTTTTGTATTCATCAAAATCCATTAGGGGGTCAACACTCTAGAAGTAATGCAACAAACTATTCAGAAATTATCTTGAACTCATCTTCATGCAGCCGAATATAAACATGTTGATATCTGCTTGCTGAGGAAGTATGAAAGTCTTGGCTTGATGAGTCCTGTTCAGCAATAGGCTACTTCTCCCCTGTCGTTACCCAAGATAACAATCTAAGAGGGGGGGTGTATTGGGTTTTCTAAATTTTAAGGCCTTAAATTTACCTATAGATGAATGAATACTTTAGCTCATGTAAATTGTATAAGTGCAATTGAAGCAAAACAAACAAAATACAAACACAAGCGAAGTATAGTGGTGCGGTGCACTCCAAAACACCTACGTCCACTCCCCAAGCGTCCCTCTGAAAATTCACTGTAATCCCTCGAATTACAGTTAGATTGTTTTACTGGGCTCACAATCTAAAAATCCTACAAATGGTTTTACGGAATCACCAATTAAACCTAACCGTTAGTTTTACGGGCTCATCAACAACCTACTGTTAGATGTATGCCCTAGAAGCCAATTTGGCTGACACATTGTTGATTCTAGGGACATAATTTTGTACTTGACTATTTATTATTGAATAAATAAAAGGCATCTTTTCATTCATATTATTTATGTGTCTATGAATCGTCCAAGGAATTAATAAGATGATGATACATATTCTCAAGAGTTGAGAATTTAAGGCATGTATCATTGGTGATTAATTTCTAAATGCTCCTGATCAATGGATCATCACGAGGACGGTGATCGATCCGATCAGTGCACAGATCACTTTCCTTCTGGATGGACGAGACTTGAGTCCACAGTGTAGGGACACTGAAGTGATAGTGCAGGTGCTTGTTAGAGAACAAGGGTACTGAGCGTGACCAAGACAAGAAGTCACTTGGATGTCTATCCACTCGTCAGTGACTTGCTTGATGTTGCAGTAGTGTGACTGGTCCTTTGACCTGCGGTGCTTCGGCTACTCACAGTGAGGTTATTGTAGTTTGACTGCACACATACATGGTCTTTAGCCATATGGGTCCATGCAGTGTAGATTGGCTGCAGTAAGTTCACTGTAGGAGTAGGGTATGCACCTATAAGAAATCTATCGACCTTGATAGAAGAGGAGTGATCCTATGTGATTTGTTAGACTGAGTTCTAAGACCTTGGCCAGGGCAGTAATATAAAGTGGAAAAAAAGTTTTCCATTAGCGAACTCAAGTCGAATAAATCTTGACATATGACAGACGATGGGGTTTGACGAGTTGTCCATGACCTCCGCCCTGTAGGGATCCATGATAGTAGGACTGTATCACACGTTAACTGCACCTAGAGGTTCATCATTCCATTCTGCTGGGTAGCCACTACATGCTGCTAGGTGTCACTGGTGGATGGTGGGACTCATAGGGATTATCTTGATGATCGATAAACCCTAATGAGTTGAGTTGGAATCGTTCCAACCCATTGAAAGGAGTTTTCAATGATATTGAGATAGAGATCACAATATATCTCACTACCAGTCAGAATAGAACCTATAGGGTCACACACACTAGAAGTATTGATCGATCCGATGGTTGAAATCGTGATTAGGAATCACAAGTAATCAATTTGATTGATAAGAAGTTGAAGAAGGAACAAAGAGAATTAATTAATTGGACTTGAAACAAGAGTCCTACTTCGAGTAGGATACCTAGAGTCCTAATTGGATTAGGACTGGGAATCCTAGTTGGAGTAGGACTGGGATTCCTACTTGGAATAGGATTCCTACAATCCTAATGAGATTAGAAATTTTGAATTAAAATTGGATTCCTACTTGGAGTAGGATTCCTAGAAATCCTAATTGGATTAGGACTTCGGATTCAAATAGAGTCCTAATTGGATTAGGACTAAAATTAAATACATCCTAATTGGATTAGGATTCCTTAAGTCTAAATTAATTATTAATCTAATGAATCAACATGACTCCTAATTGGATTAGGATTGAAGAGTTCAATTGAGTCATGGTTCATTCAAGTCCTAATTGGATTAGGACTAGCCTAGATTGGATCCAAATTGGTTCACCCTTGGGCTAAGCCTAATTGGATTAAGGCTAAACCACATTAGGGCCTCCCAATCCTCATTAGATGAGGATTAGGGCAACATGAGAGGGAGGGGCTCACGCCCCTCCTCCTTGGATCTCTTGGTGCGGCAACAAGAGGGGCCGGCGCCCCTCTTGGTAATACATCAAGGGCTCCTAACTTGTAGGAGCCCTAGATGTTATAAAAGGAGGACTCTTGGGGGCTGACCTAATGGATATAGGAATCCCCCTCCTCTCCATCACGTGGCCACCCTCTCCCTCCCTTGGTTCAGCCGCCAGCAAGAAGAAGGGAAAAAGAAGCTATGGCGCCCTCCTCTTCCTCCTTTCCTCCTTCCAACGCAGGAAAAAGAAAGTAGGCTGCAGGGGCCTTGCTTCTTCCTCTTCTTCTTCCTTCTTCTTCCTCCTCTCAAGTACATTCATGAGTTGAAAGAAAGAGAGGAGATCAGCCATCAAAAGTTATCTCTGCAAGGGAGCTAGCACCCCGGTGAGATAGAAAGCTTGGATCGGATCCTGCTTCGTGTGGATACCCGTAGAGGCCGGACGTTTGAACGGCTTCAAGCGAACCCTCTTCCAAAAACCACGAATTCAGATTTGCGGTGATCATCTACCCGCGTAAGGTGAAGATCTGATCTTCCTAATAGTTTTAAAAGTTTTAATTCTTACCTAATTACGAAAGGTCTCGAAACAACGTTCATGCGATGAACGTAGATCCCGTGCATGCCGATTCCGCTGCCATCTGAAAAATTTTTGAAATATCAGCGGCGTGGGTGGGTTCCCAACAGTGGTATCAGAGCCTAGGCTTCGTAGATTAAGGTAAGAATTAAATATCTAAAGGCTTATTAGATCTAAAAATTGAATGATCATGCATGCTGAAAAATTCTGCATGCAGATTTTTCAGGGGTGCTGATTTTTGCATGCTGATTTTTATGTGATAAAAAGATGATTCTAATTACATTGTTAATGGGATTACAAAGTTTAGAATCATGATTAGCATGATCAGCGACCTATGTCATGATATAATCAGTTAGTTTTCAGATCTGAAAATTATAATTGTTGCATACGGTGATGATCATAGGATTCAAACCCTTTTGGTATCAAATGTAATGACCTGCGATGTGATCTATGATGTCATGTAATTTTTTAGATGCTTGCATGCATCTTATTTGATGTTTTGAGAGGCCTGCGTGCCTCCTGAAAGGGGATGTAATTTATTTTTATTTTTATTTTACATCTGGTTGTATTTCTGTAATGTGATGTACATCAACGATCAAGCTGAAGCAAAGGCATGAGATGAAAGGTGATCTAAACGGTTGATGGCGATGGGATCAAGAGTTGATCAAAGATCAAATCAAGGAGGCTTGGAACCAATTCAAGAGTTGAAGACCACTTGATCGATTGATGTGCATGTGCTTGTAATACGACCTAATTAGAATCCATGATCATCACCTATTTAAAGTTTAGCTTTAATTTGATGCTGCGATTATAACTGCCTGTGATGTGCCGTTTACATGTGATGTGAATGCGAGTCGGGTAGATAGGTTTACATATGATGTAGCAAACCCAATTGAGACCTAAATCAAAACCTCCTCAATCAAGTCGAGAGTGAACCGACATGAGCAAGTCATATTAGATTAATTGATCTAATTGGTGTCTAGGAAAGCATGAAAGGTGGTTACTTAATTAGGACCTTACTCTCTGAGTAAGGGGAGCCTCCCACCTGCTTACCTGGCCAATTGTTCGATTACCTCTTATGAAGGGCTCAAGTTGCAAACACTAAGACCTGATTAACCAATATTAAGTCAATAGGTCTTCCACTGTAGTAGAGCTGCTAAGGCCTTTCTGATGTTGATTTGTCTCGGCTGGACACAGTGGTCAAGTTGCATCGGGGGGCTGGACCTCTCTATAGACATGAGATGTTGTAGGGTAAAGGTGGGGTTGGGCACCAATAACTGTTAGGTGAGGACCCAATGACGACTTTATTCCTACGGTTATACGGTGGGTCTGACTTAACTAAGAAATGGGACCAATAACTGTTAGGTGAGGTTTTCATGGCTTAAAGACCAAGTTACACTGCTACATGCTTGAGAAGCATTGTACAAGAGTTGTACACTCATCCATCTATGTGTCACCAATAACTGTTAGGTGAAGTGGCATGTAAATCGGTGGGACCGCAGTACCCACTAGAAACCCTAGTCATGTGGGATTTCCGTTTCCCTACCAGGGGAGTGTGAGGGATTCGAGAAAATAGTGGGAGTTACATTTGTTCTAAAAGACCTTAGAACAGATTAGGATCAAGTACAAAAGTCTAACTAGAATCTTTACTCTCTGAGGATTATAAAGTCAGCTTCTAGACTCTTAACTCATATCCTATAGAACAACCGTTTGACCAAACCCAATTATAAAGATTGGCTCAGCAAATTTCAAAAATAGTTTTGAATTGTGAGAAATTTGGGTATATGCTAGACCATGGAATCCCCATGTTACCAATCCGTCCGATCACTGATCAGCGTAAGACGCTTGTTAAGTGGACGAACAATAACAATAAAGTTAGGTGCTGCACAAAGGCATCCATGTCCAATGCATTACAATGCCAGCATGAGAACATAAAGATTGCCAGGGACATATTAAATCACCTGCAAAAGTTGTATGGTGATCAGAGTCACGCAGCTCGGTTTGAAGTGTCCAAGAGGCTCTTCAAAGCCAAGATGAACGATGGGCAGTCTGTCCATGATCATGGTTTGACCATGATAAAGGACTTAGAGAAGCTTGAGAAGCTTGGCATGACCATGCACAAGGAATTGCAAACGGATTTGATCTCGCAATCCCTTCCAGCTTCATATGAATAGTTTATAGTAAACTACCATATGAACAAGGTTGTATGCACTAAAATAGAATTGTTAAATAAATTGGTAACTACCTTAGGAACCTTGAAGAAGTTCAAGGGGCATCATTTTCGCTGTCAAGTTGGTTTCTACTTTCAAGAGAGAGTCTATTTGGAAGAAGAAGAAGCCTGCGAAGAAGCAGAAGACTAAGAAAACACCAAGTAAGGAAGTTCCAAGAAAAAAGCCAATTGCAAGGAAAAGTGTTTCCATTGCATCATGGACGGCCATTGGAAGAGGAACTGTCCTACATACATGGGAAGCATAAAGTACATGAAGGGTGACAGACCTTCAGAAGGTTTTTCAGATATGCTCAGGATACTTAGGGACTGTGACCTATTGCTAGCAGAAATTTGATTTCTGTATTTTATTTAGCATAGAAAAATTTTTATTTATTTGAAAAATTAAATTGATTTAACATGGTTTTAAGATTGACAGTCTCTATCACATACATATGGATGTATCTGTGAATATATCTGAGCAAACAGTGAATACCATAGGATCTAATAGATCCAAAAATGAGATAAATCTAAAGTATTTAAGGCACCTCAGGCTTGGCCATATAGGAGAAGACAGAATAAACAAATTGGAGAAACATGAGCTTTTGGGCTCATTGACTTTCGAGTCATATTTGATTTGTGAATTCTGCCTTCAAGGAAAGATGGCCAAATTATCTTTTGTAGGACACAGGGAGGTCCACTGAAATACTTACCCTAGTACACACTGATGTGTGTGGCCCATTCGATGTGCAGGCTAGGGGTTGTAATTTTTTACTTCATTTTACCGATGATTATTCACGGTATGGATATGTGTATGAGACACAAATATGAAACTTTTGAAAGGTTCAAAGAGTTTAAATATGAAGTAGAAAAACATATAGAAAAACTCACTAAGGTTCTTCGATCAGATCGAAGAGGTAAATACCTTAGTTGAGAGTTCCGTGATTATCTCAAGGAGAATGGTATAGTTTTATAATGGACTCCTCCTGGTACACCTCAGTTCAACGGAGTGTCGGAGAGGAGGAATCGGACTCTATTGGATATGGTCCGATCCATGATGAGCTTCACTGATTTACCCTTGTCTCTTTAGATAGATGCCCTATTTTCAGCGATTTATTTATTGAATAGAGTTCCCTCTAAATCCGTTCCTACCACACCGTATGAGATATGGCATGGTAAGAAACCAAATCTGGGTCATCTCAAGATTTGGGGATGTCCGGCCCACGTCAAGAGACTACAGGCGGACAAGCTAGAGGCTAGGATCATAAGTGCTCGTTTTATATGATATCCTAAAGAGTCATTAGGATACAATTTTTACGTCTCAGAGGATCACAATGTGTTTGTGACCCGTCATGCCATCTTCTTGGAAAAACAGTTTATCCTTGATAGAGGCAGTGGGAGGAAAATTGAGCTTGAAGAGAAAGTCTCTGAAAAGCAACGAGTCATGGATCCTATCGAACCCATTAATACAGAGCCAGTACACGATGTCCCTCAACCACCTCGCAGATCAAGTAGGGTCTCCCATCCTCCCGATAGATACTTAGGTATACTAGAAGAGGATACCGAGGAAATGTTCCTAGTGGGAGATAGGGATCACATACAGGATCCCAAAACCTACAACGAGGCGATATCTGATATCGATTCCGAGAAATGTCTGGAAGCTATGAAGTCAGAGTTAGACTCCATGCATTCCAACCAAGTCTAGACCTTAGTAGACCCACCAGAAGGTATTGTACCTATTGGATGCAAATGGATCTACAAAAGGAAGATAGGTTCGGATGGAGAGGTAGAGACCTATAAGGCAAGGCTTGTGGCGAAAGGGTATAGTCAGCGCGAAGGCATTGACTATCAGGAGACCTTTTTACCTGTAGCCATGCTAAAATCCATCCGAACATTGCTTGCCATTGCAGCATTTCATGATTATGAAATCTGGCAGATGGATGTGAAAACTGCTTTCCTGAATGGATATCTTGATGAAGATATCTATATGGAACAGCCTTTGGGTTTCACTTCCAGTGATGGAGATCACAAGGTCTGCAAGCCGCAAAGGTCCATCTATGGACTAAAACAAGCATCTCGGAGTTGGAACACTCGGTTCGATGACGCAATCAAAACGTTTGATTTCATCGAAAACGAAGAGGAACCGTGTGTTTACAAAAAGGTTAGTGGGAGTTCTGTCGTTTTTCTCGTGTTGTACGTAGATGACATTCTCCTGATTGGGAATGATATTCCCATGCTAACCTCGGTCAAGATCTGGTTGTCAAAAGAATTCTCCATGAAAGACCTTGGGGAAGCATCCTATATTTTGGGAATAAAGGTCTATAGAGATAGATCTAAAAGGATGCTTGGCCTTTCACAGAAAATGTACATAGAGGAGGTGCTGAAGAGGTTCAGCATGGAAAACTCCAAGAGGGGTCTCTTACCCCTAAGACATGGAATTCATCTCTCCAAGAAGATGTGCCCCAACACATCTGAAGAGATTCAACGCATGAGCAAGATTCCCTATGCATCGGCAATAGGAAGCCTCATGTATGCCATGCTGTGTACACGACCTGATATAGCTCTTACTGTGAGTGTCACAAGCAGATATCAGTCGGATCCAGGCAAGAAGCACTGGATAGCTGTGAAGAACAGTCTTAAGTACTTGAGAAGAACTAAGGACATGTTCTTGGTCTTTGGGAGAAGATCAGAGTTGAAGGTAGAAGGATGCACACATATTGATGATAGAAAGTCTACATCAGAATATGTGCAATTGTGGTTCAGTAAATTGGAAGAGTTCCAAACAACCGATCATTATAGATTCTACCTTAGAAGCTGAATGTTAAGCCGTATCTAAGGGTGCAGTGGAAACCTTCTGATTAAAAGTTAATTGCAGAGTTAGGTGTAATGTCATTAGATGCCATAACACTTTACTGCGATAACATTGGCACCATAGCACTAGCTATGGAGCCATGGTCTCATCAGAAGTCCAAGCACATAGAGCGGCGCTTCCATTTCATACGCGACTATGATGTAGAGGTGCAGAGAGTAGACTCCGCGGATAACGTGGCAGACCCGTTCACTAAGCAGCTGAGTCAGCAAAAGACTGAAGCCCACCTTGAGAAGATGGGCCTAAGATATATGACCAATTGGCTTTAGTGCAAGTGGGAGATTGTTAGATGTATGCCCTAGAAGCCAATTTGGCTGACACATTGTTGATTCTAGGGACATAATTTTGTACTTGACTATTTATTATTGAATAAATAAAAGGCATCTTTTCATTCATATTATTTATGTGTCTATGAATCGTCCAAGGAATTAATAAGATGATGATACATATTCTCAAGAGTTGAGAATTTAAGGCATGTATCATTGGTGATTAATTTCTAAATGCTCCTGATCAATGGATCATCACGAGGACGGTGATCGATCCGATCAGTGCACAGATCACTTTCCTTCTGGATGGACGAGACTTGAGTCCACAGTGTAGGGACACTGAAGTGATAGTGCAGGTGCTTGTTAGAGAACAAGGGTACTGAGCGTGACCAAGACAAGAAGTCACTTGGATGTCTATCCACTCGTCAGTGACTTGCTTGATGTTGCAGTAGTGTGACTGGTCCTTTGACCTGCGGTGCTTCGGCTACTCACAGTGAGGTTATTGTAGTTTGACTGCACACATACATGGTCTCTAGCCATATGGGTCCATGCAGTGTAGATTGGCTGCAGTAAGTTCACTGTAGGAGTAGGGTATGCACCTATAAGGAATCTATCGACCTTGATAGAAGAGGAGTGATCCTATGTGATTTGTTAGACTGAGTTCTAAGACCTTGGCTAGGGCAGTAATATAAAGTGGAAAAAGAGTTTTCCATTAGCGAACTCAAGTCGAATAAATCTTGACATATGACAGACGATGGGGTTTGACGAGTTGTCCATGACCTCCGCCCTGTAGGGATCCACGATAGTAGGACTGTATCACACGTTAACTGCACCTAGAGGTTCATCATTCCATTCTGCTGGGTAGCCACTACATGCTGCTAGGTGTCACTGGTGGATGGTGGGACTCATAGGGATTATCTTGATGATCGATAAACCCTAATGAGTTGAGTTGGAATCGTTCCAACCCATTGAAAGGAGTTTTCAATGATATTGAGATAGAGATCACAATATATCTCACTACCAGTCAGAATAGAACCTATGGAGTCACACACACTAGAAGTATTGACCGATCCGATGGTTGAAATCGTGATTAGGAATCACAAGTAATCAATTTGATTGATAAGAAGTTGAAGAAGGAATAAAGGAAATTAATTAATTGGACTTGAAACAAGAGTCCTACTTCGAGTAGGATACCTAGAGTCCTAATTGGATTAGGACTGGGAATCCTAGTTGGAGTAGGACTGGGATTCCTACTTGGAATAGGATTCCTACAATCCTAATGAGATTAGAAATTTTGAATTAAAATTGGATTCCTACTTGGAGTAGGATTCCTAGAAATCCTAATTGGATTAGGACTTCGGATTCAAATAGAGTCCTAATTGGATTAGGACTAAAATTAAATACATCCTAATTGGATTAGGATTCCTTAAGTCTAAATTAATTATTAATCTAATGAATCAACATGACTCCTAATTGGATTAGGATTGAAGAGTTCAATTGAGTCATGGTTCATTCAAGTCCTAATTGGATTAGGACTAGCCTAGATTGGATCCAAATTGGTTCACCCTTGGGCTAAGCCTAATTGGATTAAGGCTAAACCACATTAGGGCCTCCCAATCCTCATTAGATGAGGATTAGGGCAACATGAGAGGGAGGGGCTCACGCCCCTCCTCCTTGGATCTCTTGGTGCGGCAACAAGAGGGGCCGGCGCCCCTCTTGGTAATACATCAAGGGCTCCTAACTTGTAGGAGCCCTAGATGTTATAAAAGGAGGACTCTTGGGGGCTGACCTAATGGATATAGGAATCCCCCTCCTCTCCATCACGTGGCCACCCTCTCCCTCCCTTGGTTCAGCCGCCAGCAAGAAGAAGGGAAAAAGAAGCCATGGCGCCCTCCTCTTCCTCCTTTCCTCCTTCCAACGCAGGAAAAAGAAAGTAGGCTGCAGGGGCCTTGCTTCTTCCTCTTCTTCTTCCTTCTTCTTCCTCCTCTCAAGTACATTCATGAGTTGAAAGAAAGAGAGGAGATCAGCCATCAAAAGTTATCTCTGCAAGGGAGCTAGCACCCCGGTGAGATAGAAAGCTTGGATCGGATCCTGCTTCGTGTGGATACCCGTAGAGGCCGGACGTTTGAACGGCTTCAAGCGAACCCTCTTCCAAAAACCACGAATTCAGATTTGCGGTGATCATCTACCCGCGCAAGGTGAAGATCTGATCTTCCTAATAGTTTTAAAAGTTTTAATTCTTACCTAATTACGAAAGGTCTCGAAACAACGTTCATGCGATGAACGTAGATCCCGTGCATGCCGATTCCGCTGCCATCTGAAAAATTTTTGAAATATCAGCGGCGTGGGCGGGTTCCCAACACCTACACCGTTGGTTTTACGGGCTCATCAACAACCTACACCATTGGTTTTACGGGCTCACCAACAAACCTTACAAAGAATAAAAGAAAAAAAATTTAAAGCTTTTAAATGAGCAAGTAACACAATTATGCACTCAAAGAAGAGGTAAGAGAATAGTTGTCGCTTTGTAGATTGTTCTTCTCTTCTTTGCCAAGGTTGCTTCACTCCTCAAGATGTTGGTAGAGCTCTTGAAGATACTTAAAGACTGCTCAGCCACCTTCTTTCAGAATTTGAATGAAGCAATGAATGAAGAACACTAAAAATATCTTTTCTTTGAATACACACTTTGATTTTGCAAAAGATTGTTTCCTTTGATGAATAGTGGCTCTTAAATATCTCTCCAATCTCTATTAATCACTTCCTAGTTGTTGGAATGGAGAAACTAGCCATTTCTAGCCGTTGGAGCCTCAAAATGTACTTCTGCAGAACTAGTTGTTATGCTATCAATCGTGCTTGGGTCGACTCGGATTTTGCTAGGGTCGGCTCGAGCTACTGTGTCATAGGCTGGGATCGACTCGAGTATTCCTAGGATCGACTCGAGCTCCAGTGTGGTCAACTCAAGCTTGGCTGGGGTCAACTCTGACAAAAATTTCAGAGAGCAGTTTTTCTAATGTTTCAGTCTAGGGTCGGCTCAACTTTTCCTAGAGTCGACTCAAGCTACAGTGGGGTTGACTCTAACTTTCCTGGGGTTGGCTCTGACAGAGAATCCAGAAAATTGTTTTCTAATGTTTCAAGTTGGGATCGACTCAAGCTTTTCTGGGGTCGACCCGAACTTACTTGGGGTCAACTCTGACAGTGAATTCAGAGAGCTGTTTTCTTGTGAAACTTGTTGGGGTTGACTCGAGCTCCAATATTGATTTGTGGGGTCGACCTGAACCTTGTGCCAGGCATGCCAAATGTGCCAGAAATGCTAGGGTCGACTCCAATTCTTCTGGAGTCGACTCCAACTTTGTGCCAAGTGTTCAATAGTGTGCCATAGTATGCCAACGCATGCCAAATATATCAGAGTCGACTCCAAACTTCTTAAGGTCGACTCTAACCCTGATTTTCTGCATCTTAAGATTAGTTTAGCACATAAAACCAATAAAAGATATTCCAATTAACTTAGAATGCATGGCACATACAAGTTTCATCCCTTTGACTGGTAAAAAGACAGAATTGCCCCTTACTAAGAGAACTTCATTCTTAATTTTGTCAAACTGAAAATTAGGTTTTTTTCTCAAGTTTTTCTAATAGATTTATCCTTAGATGAGTTCTTGAAGGTTGTTTTAAATGTATAGGAAGAGTGAATCAAGAATGCATCGATTGTGCAGAATGTATCGAGGGTGTATCGCTTCTTTCTTTCTTGAGTGTTTATTTACTTGATCAATTAAGTTAATGACATTAGCACTTCCATATAGCCTCAATGGCTTTGTAGACATCAAAATAACACTAATATTCTCAATCTTCCCCTTTTTGATGATTACAAAACATTGAATATTATCAATTTGGCATTCATATGAAAAATTTGGATTAACATTCATAAAGTGCTTTTGGTTCAAGAGTTTCAAAGTAGTTTTATTTAGTGTATGTGTCAATGAACCAAGAGCTCTCCCTTAGCTTAACCAAATTGATGCCAAATGTGTTTTAGCTTTGCTCCCCCTTTGTCTTATATTTCATTAAGTCAAAATTTTTAAAAATTTATGCTAAATTAAGAGTTTCAAGTTATGTATCAAGACAAGAAAAGTTTCTATGATTGTGTGCCAAATACTTATATATCATGCCTTCTTATATATTTTGACTTATCTATTGTAAATTTCTATATATCATGAGTTATGTATCACGAGTTCTCATGTATCAAGACTTTAAAAATCATATTTTTAAAATTCTTGTCAAAAATTCAGATTTTTAAAATTCTCCCCCTTAAGTATATAATATTGTTGGAAACCTGCCCATGCCGCAGAAAAATCAGATAAGAAGAATGCAGCGGAAGGGGCATATGCAGGATCGGCGTTCATCGCATGAACGTATTTCAAAATGATGTTCGTAGATAGATTACAATTAAAAAACTTTTAAACCATTAGGAATATTAGATCTTTACCTTGTGCGGGTAGATGATCATCGCAAACTGATATTCGTGATTTTGGATGAAGGTTTGCTTGAAGCCGCACACGCATCTGGCCTCTACGGATATCCACACGAGGTAGAGGATCGATGAAAACTTTCTTGTCTCCCCGGAGTGCTAGCTCCCTTGCAGAGACAACTCTTGATGGCTGAAATCCTTCCTTTGTATCAACCCTTGATTACGCTTGGGAGGAGGAAGAAGAAGGAAGATCTAGGAAGAAGAAACAAAGGCTACACGCAGCCTTTTTACTTTCCCTGCGCTGGAACCAAAAAGGAGGAGGGAAGAGGGCCGCCTATGGTTCTTCTTTTCTTCTCCTTGCTTGCGGCTGAAACCAAGAGGAGGAAGAGGGTGGCGTACGGCTAAAAGGAAGAGGGCTTTTATGCCCTGGGTGCTGCCCCCTCTTCTCCTTATAAAGGTATGCTAATTGATTTCCTAAGAGGGGCACCGGCCCTTGTTTGCATGCCGCACCAAGGAAAACAAGAGAGGAGGGGCGTACGCCCCTCCCTCTTGATTAACCTAGTCCTTCTCTAAGGAGGACTAGAATGCCCTCATATGGTTAAGTCCTAATCTAATTAGGCTTAGACCAAGGGTGAACCAATTTGGGTTTAATCTATGCAAGTCCTAATCCAATTAGAGCTCAAATGAATCATGATTCAATTGAACTCTTCAATCCTAATCCAATTAGGAGTAATGTTAATTCATTAGATTAATAATTAATTAGGACTTAAGAAATCCTAATCTAATTAGGCCTTATTCAATTTTAGTCCTAAACCTATTAGGACTTTAGAAATTCTATTCCGAATAGGACTCTAATTTGAATCCGAAGTTCTAATCTAATTAGGACTCTAGGAATCCTACGCTAAGTA
This sequence comes from Phoenix dactylifera, assembly GCF_051530095.1. NCBI lineage: Eukaryota > Viridiplantae > Streptophyta > Magnoliopsida > Arecales > Arecaceae > Phoenix > Phoenix dactylifera. Next base: position 4,964,554 of record NC_143205.1, on the reverse strand, counting down.
GGACTCTAACTTGAATTCCAAATCCTAATCTAATTAGGATCCCTACAGGATGGAGGTCATGGACAACTCGTCAAACCCCATCATCTGTCATATGTCAAGATTTATTTGACCTAAGTTCGAGAGTGGAAAACTCTTTCTCTACTGTACATATTGCCCCGGCCGAGGTCTTACGAACTCAATTTTATAAATCACATAGAATCGCTCCTTATCTACCAAAGTTGATAGATTCTTTGTAGGTGTACACCCTACTCCTACAGTGAACCTACTGCAGCCAATCTACACTACAAGAACCCATATATCTAGAGACCATGTATAGGTGTAGTCAAACTACAATAACCACACTGTGAGTAGCCCGAAGCACCGCAGGTCAAAAGGACCAGTCACACTACTACAATATCAAGCAAGTCACTGACGAGTGGATTGACATCCAAGTGACTTTTTGTCTTGGTCACGCTCAGTACCCTTGTTCTCTAACAAGCACCTGCACTATCACTTCAGTATCACTACACCATGGACTCGAGACTCGTCCATCCATAAGGAAAGTAATCTGTGCACTGATCTCATCGGATCTATCACCATCCTCGTGATGATCCATCGATCAGGAGCATTTAAGAATTAATCACCAATGACACATGGCTCAAATTTCCAACTCTTGAGAATATGCATCATCATCTTATTAATTTCTTGGACGATTCATAGACACATAAACAATATGAATGAAAAGGATGCCCTTTTATTATTTGATTATAATAAAGTCAAGTACAAAATTATATTCCAGAATTATTAATATGTCAGCCATATTGGCTTCTAGGGCATATATCTAACAAATATATGCCACTTAGTTTAGGGGATAAGTCTTATATTTTCTTTCTTATAGAATTTTCTCTCTCATATTTTTCTCTTATATTTTTCTCCCTCTTTTGGTCATCATCAAAAAGAATATATGATAATGAAATGAATAGCATTGCAAAGACAAAGATCATAACTCAAAAGAAGATGTTATATTTCATAAATCCTAAAATTACAATGTTCTTGAAGTGCAAAGTACCATAAAAGAATAACATTGTTTTCAATCAATAAAAGACAAAATACATAAAGAAACTAGAAAAGCCCTAGGTACTAGTCTAGATGTGCTCCTGTAATAATATTAGTAGGCCTAGATGCATCTAAAGGCTGCGATCGAGCTCTAGATCTCCTAGTGTAGGTGGCGAGGGGAGGTCTGGTCTAATGAGAGTGCGACGGTCTATAAGCTCTGTGGGCTGTCTGACTCTGTGCTGAAACCTCATATTCAGCTGCTCGAGACCCGAGGGGACCATGGAGCTCTCTCTCAATGGTAGTCATCCGATCTGAGAGGCTCGTCACCTGTGTGGATACTCTCCTGATCTGTGCAGTAATGCTGTCCAGCTGACTCGTTAGCCTATCTGAAAGACTCATCATCTGAGCCGATACTATGTCAGTCAACCTACTCCAATCCTCCTCTGTGAGGCTAGTAGGTGCAGATGATGAAGGTCCTGCCTCTGCATGTGACGATGGATGGTCGGCAGGTATCTCAAGCTCTGGGATGAAATCTTTAGGCTCTAGTAAACCAGGCTCAGCTGCCTGTGGCCCTGCAGCTCCGCGCACCCAGTGACCCTTCAGCTTCTGGTACCCCATACGTTGAAGTGATCATGCAGTGAGGTGTCGGTATGCAACAGTGCTCTGGAGATATCTCCCTCTAGACATATCTCATATTCTCTAAAAATCAGTGTAAGTACCATGCCGTAGGGTAAAGAAGCCTTCGCCCTAGCCACAACCTCACGCATCTATCTGATCAGCATCATCGGAAGATTCAGGGGAATGCCCTGAATGACATGCTCCATAATCACTAAGTCTCGCTCAAACACATAATCAAATTTTCCGCTCTTCGGAAACAATATCCTATGAAATTGTGAAGCAATCTCATCTCTGCTGACAGTGAGCTAGCTACCAGATCATCAAAATAGTCTACCTCATCTCTCTCCATGATCATCAGTAAAGCTCTAATCCTATTCTGAGATCTGTCCGGTGTAGCACCCTCACACGGGAGATGGAGCAAATAGCCTAGACTCCGCTCAGTAATAACAATCCGGATCCCACGAACCTCGGACTCAAGCCCTCCCACACCAACCCGTAGTGAGGCATAAAACTCACGAACTAATCCCGGGTAGGTCGGTACATCTAAGGATTGGAGATACTCCCATGCCTACTATTGGATCCATCCACTCAATCTAAACCCCTCTTGATCTAAAAATTCAAAATTTATCCTTCTACCTGTGGTGACCGGTCTTCCTGCATATTTGGCAAGCAATACCGAAGGAAAAGGAGGTTGGGGAGGCTCTAAACATGCTTCGACTTGTGGATGAACAGTACACCGCCTTCTAACTTCCTCCTTTACTGTAGATGGCCTTGTAACCTTCCTAGTTTGCTTGGCCACGGCTCTTTTGGGTCCCATCTTCACCTAATCTCTCCTTAAGATTGATCTATAGGCTTGGGAGTGGGTGGAATAGGATTTTACCGATGATTGGAGGTGAATGGAGGAGAGGAAAATGGGTTTCTTGAGATTTAGAAGGAAAGAAATGCCCTAAAAGTCACTCTCGGCCGGCCCTAAAAAGAGAGAGTCTCGCCGTCAAGTCGACTCGAGCTAATGCTCAGGTTGACTCGAGGTCGGGTCGACTCCACTAAGTTCTTCGGTCGACCCGAGTTCAGGCCAAAAAAGATAATAATGATTTCTTACTTTTCTGATCCTTACCAAATTTTCAGGGGTCAGTGATGTTCATGAGAGAAAGCTCTAATTTAGTCATTTGACCAAAGTTTCAAATAATTTTGGAGATGAGAGGAGTGTATCATGGAATATTTGATCTTTTCTATGCAAAGGGGTCACACACTCCTAATTCTCTTCTTAGCATGCAAAATCTATCCTCACTAAGCGGTTTTGTAAATATGTCTGCCAAGTATTTTTCAGTACATACATGTTCAACAATTATGTTTCTATTTTGCACATGGTCTCTAATAAAATGATACCTAATTTCAATGTGTTTTGCCTTAGAGTGTTAAACTGAATTTTTAACTAAATTAATTGCACTTGTGTTATCGCATTTTATGAAGATTTTGTCAAGCTTAATTCCATAATCTTCTAATTGTTGTTTAAGCCAAAGTACTTGAGCACAACATCTTTCAGCTACAATATACTCGGCCTCAACCGTTGACAATGAAATTGAATTCTGCTTCTTGCTAAACTATGAGATTAAATTAGCGTCTAGGAATTGACATGTTCCACTAGTACTTTTTCTATCCAATTTACATCCAGCAAAATCAGCATCTAAGTATGCAATCAAGTGAAAACAAGAATCTTTAGAGTACCATAAACCTATGCTAGATGTACCTCTTCGATATCTAAGAATTCTTTTACTAGCAGAATAATGTGAAACTTTAGGGTCTGATTGATATTTTGCACACATACCAACACTAAATACTATGTCAGATCTACTAGCAGTAAGATAGAGTAAAGATCCAATTATGCCTCTATAAAGTTTAATTTTTTTGCTCTTACCTTTTTCATCTTTGTCCAACTTGCTAGTAGAGTTCATTGGAGTTTTCATTTCTTTGTAGTCTTCTTTCCCAATCTTCTTGAGTATTTTCTTTGTATATTTAGTTTGGTCAACGAAGATCCCTTCCTTAGTTTGCTTGATTTGGAGTTCGAGAAAAAAGTTGAGTTCTCCCATCATGCTCATCTCGAACTCACCCTGCATTAATTTAGCAAACTCTTTGTATAGAGAATCATCAGTAGCATCAAATATTATGTCATCTATATATATTTGCACTACAAAAAGATTTTTTTTTGTTTAAGAGAATATTTTATCAACATTCCCTCTATTGAAATTGTTATCTAGCAAAAATTTACTCAATCTATCATACCATGCTCTAGGAGCTTGTTTCAACCCATATAGTGCCTTATGCAATTTGAATACATGATTTGGAAACTCATGGTTTTCAAAACCAGGAAGTTGCTCTACATATACCTGCTCTGCTATATATCCATTTAGAAAAACACTCTTTACATCCATTTGATGCAATTTAAAATTCATGTAGCATGCAAATGCAAGTAATAATCTAATGGCTTCTAGCCTAGCAACAGGAGCGAAGGTTTCCTCGAAGCCAATCCCTTCTTCTTGATTGTATCCTTCAGCTACTAGCCTAGCCTTATTTCTTGTTACTATTCCATTTTCATCTAGTTTATTTCTAAAGACCCATTTTGTTCCAATTACTGATTTATTTTTAGGTCTTTCAGGTAATGTCCATACATTATTTCTTTTAAATTGATTTAATTCTTATTGCATAGCATTAATCCAATTTACATCATGTTCTGCTTCTTCATAAGTTTTGATATTCTATGGTATGTTTGTCACCAATGCAGCAACTGAATGAAAAAAGTAAACTAACAAAATAATAATAATAAAACTAGCAATGTTGTTGCATTTCTGACCATTGGGTCCGCCCAAAGACAATGAAACGAACCACGTGCCAACTTACATATTTGAACTACAATTTCCAGGGGAAAGGATAGAGAAATTCTCTACGTAAGACTTTCTTAGGTGCTGATGAGAAATTTCGCAAATCCCCTCTCCGCTGTGGGTATATGTATGACTTCCAGCTTCCCTCTCAGTTTTGTATTGTGGAGAGTAAGAGAAACTGAAGTTTTTTTGTAAGGAGAGAAGAAGCCAGCTGACTTCTGTGACCAATGAGTGCATGCAGAGGAGAGTTCTTTGGGGTACTTATATTTCTTCTCACAGTGACTATGAGTTTGCAGCCTCTTCATGCAGCAAGGCCATTAGACATGCAGCGGTGGCACAGTGTTACAGGTTTGTGGTTGCACTCCTTGCCACAGGCTCTGTGAGTTCCTCGACATCATCCTCAAAACTGATCTCCACCAAACTCAATTGGCTCCTAATCAGATTAAACTCGCTGATGTGATCCGTAACTGAGAAACCTTCACTCAACTTCAGATTGAATAAACGGTGCATCAGGTACACCTTGTTGGAGGCCAATGGTTTCTCATATATATTCGACAGTGCTTTCAATAAACCTGTTGTTGTCTTCTCTTCCAAAATGTTGAATGCGACGTTTCTGGCCAACGTCGAGCGAACAACTCCCAAAGCCTGACAATCTAATAAATCTCAATCGGCCTGTGACATGTCTTTCGATTTCACACCTTCAAGAGGTAGATGAAGCTTCTTCTGATATAAATAATCTTTGATCTGCATCTTTTAGAATTCGAAGTCTTTGCCGTCAAATCTGTTAATCTTGACCTTGCCTTCTTCAGCTGCCATTGCTCTCACTTTTTTCTTCGAACCAGATTGCTCTAATACTAGTTGTTAGGGATCAACTCTACGATTGTGGAATACAAAGAATTATAGGAGAAAGAAGAACACGGCAAAAAACAATAGCACACGCACAAGACACACAAATTTATGTGGTTCGGAGTCTCTTGCTCCTACGTCCATAGCCACACAGATCAATATTTCATTATATGATCAAAGAAAGTTACAGAGATTCAGGAGATAAGAACAAACTCTCTCTCACAACAAATAATCTCTCTCAAGAGGAACAACACATCGTTTTCTTGATGCACACCAAGAATCAATTGTTCTGTCGTCACTCTGGGACGCTTAGATCTCTTTGGAACCTCTTGTTGATGAGTTCTAGGGTTTCTCTAGGTTGCCACACACTTCCTCGTGTTCCTTAAGAGGTCTATATATACTTACTAATCTTTTACTTTGATTAGGGCTCAAAAAACCTTGACTTGGACCCGGTTCATAACACAACCTCGCGTGAAAATCGTGCTCGAGTCGACTCTCGCAATTCTGCGAGTCGACTCGGCAACAGTCCACAGAAAACACATTTCTGTCTGCTTGTGGGAGTCGACTCCTACAAATCTCGAGTCGACTCCAATATTATGGGAGTCGACTCCAAAAATTGTGCCAAGTCTTCCTGCATGCCAAAGTCGACTCCAAGTCTGCTGGAGTCGACTCCTAACCCTGCTGAAGGTTTTTCCTTGCTGATTCAACTCTGAATCTTTTTAAACTCTTTCCGGCTTGTCTTCCCTTGATCCTCCACCACCATAGTGCATATAGGGGTCTTGAAAAAGGGAATGGATCAGGCTCCACAACCAACACACCTTTCTAATGGTCAAAAGAGCTTCTCCAGCTAGTCTTGAGGATATAAATACTTCCAAAATCAAGTGGTAAAGTAGAGAAAAGAGAACAATTCATTACATTCAAGAACATTGGATATAGGAGCAGCCACCACTTCTAAAGCATTAACTTGGGCATCCACCAAGAGAACTGATTATTCAAGGCTTCCTTCATGCACCAAAAAAATTCTATTCAGCTCATTCAAGGAGCTTTGAGTTTGTAAATATTTTCTTTTCAATCTTGTTGTATTTGGGGTTGTCAAGTTTCAAAGGAGAATGAAACTTGGAACAGGCTAATCTATGCCTTAAAATGGAGTGTAAACTAGCTTGTTAACAAGCTAGGGGTGATGGGTTGGTGAGAAATTGATGATGGGGTATTCACTGGATTAACAAATAGTTGATTGAATTCCCAAGGAGGGAGCCCTAGGGAGAGGACGTAGCAGCTAGGTTTGTCTCTGAACCTCTATAAACATAGTTGTGTTTGTTGTGCTTATGCATGCTCTAATTGTTTGCATTCATATATCATTGCCTTAGATGCATATATTAGTCTCTCACCTCATAAACACTTGAGAAAGTTGTTTTCTTCTGCACAAATCAAAAATTTCTTTTAAAGAACCTAATTCACGCCCACCCTCTCTCGGGTTGGATATTTGGGCAACAATTGGCCAAAAGTCCTTTTTCCACTATTTGTACAATATATCTTAAATGGTCTAGTAATCATCTACTTCTAGTGCATATTGACACCTATCCATGCTTAACATCCACTTCCTTTGATGGTCTTAGTGGTTGGAGCCAACTGCTCTCCACACTCAACATTCCGATAATTGTTATGTCTCATGCCATATCATAATCCTTTTGCTAGGTTGATGGGCAGGTCCAAAGTCATCATTCCCATTCAACCTTAGGCTCGCTAAACACTAACTCAGTCTATTCCATTAGTGATTATTCAGCCTATCTTAGCCATAGTCTCCCTTTTTTACTCCCCTCCTCTACACTCTATTCAAGACAATCTCATTAATCCAACGGAAACTTTCTAATTAGGTCCTTATTCTCTGTGTGTGCATGAAATTGAGTAAGGATTATCTAGTTACTCTACAAATTCTCTATTATCGTCACTTAAGAAAATACTCGTCAATATAGCATGTGGTCTTCCAAGCTTATATTTACTACTGTAGGTGGGTTGCGATGATTCATGACCTAATCCGACCTGCCCCATTTATATCCGATCCGATCCATTCTTGAAGACCCATAGGACCAGATCGGTTATAATGTCCTACCTGTTTTACACTTTGGGTCAAGTCTAGATTTCACAAACTTTCATCGGACCCGATCAATACATTATATGGGTTTATTTTGGGTGTACCTATTAGTTATGCAACTCGACCCAAACCAAATTATCCTGAAGAAAGTATTCCAAGTTCTTTTTCTCTATTAGTAGAAAAGGGCTCAAACTAATTCCACTACATTAAGAAAGGAAGCTATCATTGAGGTTATTAGAGTACTGAAATAGATTGTAGTAGGTAAGCATTAATTCATGAAGTTTTGACCATGTTAGCAAGGAATTTTGCTGCAATCAAAATTTAGTTTGATGCAGAAGTAAGAACAAAAAAAAATCATGAAATCTTGTTAATAAACAAACACAGACCTAGAGTCAAACCGAACATGACCTAGACCCAAATATTTATGGGGTGGGTCTAGGTCATACATGATCTTGACACGGTTCGAATAACTTGCTAGTTCTAAAATATTTTCCATGGTCCCAACTCGACCAACTTGATCATCCACTAGATTAGATCCAAGTCCAATATCAAAATCCATATATGAAACTAGATCGGCTCGAGGTCAGGCATGCCGCGGTCTGACCTAACTAATTTGCAACCCTACTTCTATTCCACAATGTCAAGGATGTGGTGTCATCCCCTACAATGAGGAAACTTAAATAATTAATTATACGGATGAATTAGATACGGGCAGGGTTTCAAAATACATGAAGCATAGAGCAGTGTCCCATTGAGGTCCAATTGTGACATCATCCTCTCCATCTCAATTACCCGTCGCTTCCCTGCTCAGGCTTCAGCAGACTCCAACAATCCCACAACCAAATAATACAGACACAAACACTTGTCATCAACTAGACCATTGAATATCCACAAGGGGAGGATATTTAGATGTTAGCATAAGCAATCCCCCAAGAGCTCGTGCACCCGAAGGGCAAAGGAAGATCATAGGTACCTTTGAGGATAGCCCTGGCTATTGGGCCGGGTTCGGTCAAACATGGATCAGGTTAGAGCAGGTAGAGTTAAAAATTTATCGACTCGAATCCAACCTATATATTAAATAAGTCAAAAATTCATATCTAAATTCGACTTGTTTATTAAATAGGTAATCCGAGCCAACCTGCACAACCTATTTATGAATTAGGTAGTGAAGTCATGCTAAACGGATTAAGTGGATTTTCAACAAAGCAAATAGATTTAAACAAGTTAAATAAGTTTTAAACGGGTTAAATGGGTTGGGTTATGACTGGCTCAATTATTAAATAAGTCAAGATTGATTAAATAGTATAACCCGATTGTCACGCCCCGAACCCAACACCCGGGTCCGGTACGCGACCGGCCGCATGAGCCCTAGAGCAGTGCCCTAAAGATCATGCAAGGCCTATGTTTAACAAAATTCCAATAAATCCACGATTAATTTAATAATTCAAATAGACAAGTCCGACATATCCAAATAAACAAATTAGTTCAATTACAAGATCTTCAAATGTTCATCGACATCAAAGAAGGACAAACAAACTAACTAGCTAATGACTTTGATACTTGCACTCTGCGCCCATCCCATCCAAATCTAAGCATCCTGCAACTCTGATAAAATGAAAGAAAAAAAAAAAGGAATGAGCTTTACAGCCCAGTAAGAATCCCTACACATCCACACCAACACAATAATAATAAAAATCTGAAAACCACGACAAGTCAAAGCACATATCATGAAGTCATAAACCGGCTATCAAAGCTCAAATAATCGATACAAGTATGTACATCAATCATCAATAAAAGTCCAGCCACACAAGAAATATGTAGCATATGATAGCTCATAAACATGTATTATAGTTTCAATGTCTTTTCTTCAACTTGATCCGGTTTAATTATCTTTCCGACTTTGGGTCAAATCTTGGTCACATTTCTCAGCCTGTGGTGGGGCAACCAAATTATCACATTTTCAGCCTGTGGCGGGGCCTGCACATTATAGTTCCACATTTCTAGCCTGTGATGGGACCTGTCAAAGTATCACATTTTCAGCCTGTGGCGGGGCCTGCACATTATAGTTCCACATTTCTAGCCTGTAAGGGGGCCTACCAAATTATCACATTTTCAGCCTGTGGCGGGGCCTGCACATTATAGTTCCACATTTCTAGCCTGTGAGGGGGCCTACCAAAATACCACATTTTCAGCCTGTGACGGGGCCTGCCATAATAACAAGATAAACCCAAAGTTCCTTTTCATACAATCCAGTTTACATCTACACATCAATTTTCTTTTATTTATTTCCGGCTATAAACTAACCACAGTCACGTTTCCAGCCCGTGACAGGGCAACCAATATCATATGGTTAGTTTAGAGCACCACATCCATCAGTCAAATTTTGCAGGTGTAGGTTATGCGCATGCATGCATCTATCATTATACCAATCACAAGCAAAGACGATCAAAATACAATTTAAATATAAAAACCATTTTGTTTTGCCTGGATCATAGCATATCAAACATATATATATAGTACAAAATATTTATATCATGTAGGATTGGCGTACAAGGATTCTTACCCTTTGTTGAAAACTCAGACAACTAATCACCCGCCCTCACGGTGATCTATGAACCGGAATGCACAGAACTCTGCTCAGCGTCCTCTCATCCAATAGATTGTTCCCCTACAGAACCGAATCATTATTAAAATTTATCAAAGATATATGATGATCTAGGACCCCTGTTTAATCCTCTAAAGGGTCCTCTACAATCTAGCATCCCAAGACTATTTAGAGTCCTCAAAGCCATGATCTCCCCGGATCCAAGTGTAAGAAGGAAACCCAACAACAATTAATATAATAAGAGAAAATATATAATAAGAGAAAGGGAGGGGAAAGACCCTCTCTCTTTCTCTCTTCTTCCTTCTTCCCGACGGAAAGGGGAGAAGGGGGTTTCGGTCGCCGGTGGCCCACGACCGGCGACGCCCCCTGGTCGTCAGCCTGTGGCGGTGCCACGCCCGGCGACGGCCGGCCACGCTCCACCCCCGACGGCGGCGGTCGAATGGGAGGAGAAACAAGGCAACCGGGGCTTCTTGTCTCCACATCCATCGGCTCGCCAGTCGGATTCAAGAGGAACAAAGATCCAGAGATTGAGAAAGGAGGAGGGACGACTCATCTTGCCTCCGGCGAGATCCTCCCGGCCGGATCGACGGCAACCACCCAATTCCTCCTGCGGCAATGTAAAACCCAATCTCCCTTCTCTCTTTTTTTTTTGTGTGTGTGTGTGTGTGGAAGCCCTCGGTTGATGCCCTAGGGGAAGAGAGAGGCGAGATATTCCTGATTTGGTAGGGTTTATCACCCTATTACCTCTCTTCCGGTGGATTCGGGAGGAGGGGAAATACTTCCGAAACAGGGGAGGGAGGCATTTCAATCGGGAGACTCCCTCCCCCTTGCACGTGTTGGGCCGCCCTTGTTCAAAGGCCGGCCCAACTCAAATGTGGGTTTTCACACCGATCCAATTATTAAACATATCAAAGTAGATTAAATTAGTCAAAGGTCTAAATCTGAATCTCACCCATTTAATAAACAGGTCTAGACTGGTTGATCGGTTTATGACCCAAACCCATTTATGTCAGATTGATAGGTTGGATCATAGATTGCCACCCCTATTTGAGGAAATGGAAATGTCCGATTTTTTTTTTGGCACAAAAGGTCAGATTATCTTTAAGAACGGGAAATTTGTAATTCCTGAATAACCACCAGTTTATTAGAATTTAGAATCTTGAAAATCGAGATAATCCGCTCCAAAACTTTCTCCCACTGCACGATTTCCATCCACTTTTCTGCATGATCAAAAAGATGAATTGCCTGCTACTGTTCCTCGTGGGTGAGAATTGCCGGCTATTTGATCAACCCAGCAAGCTCAACTATCCCCATACGAACAAAGGTAACGAGAAGGCATAAAAATTTAGCCTCGTGGGGATGGGGATGCCGGGACGTAGTGGAGGGGCAGTAGTCACAGGGGCACCTGAGACGTTGTCTTGGCCATTTGTGCCTCGTCCTAAATGGGGACTGGGATACGAGAGGAGGTGTTTCAAAGCGACATAGGAAAAGCGAAAGAGCGTGAGGAGTTGGGTACGTCATTGGTCCTTATCCTCCGTGGTCTACAGCCTGTCCTCTTATTTGGATAAATTTCATGCATGCTCTCCGCTGCAATAAAATCCAAAGCAGGGCCATGCCACTCGAATATCATGTGAATTATAACCACCCCATTCTTAGACAGGAACATGGGTGTCACTAGTCCAATCAGTGGCTCGATGAAATAAAACATAGATAACAAAAAAATCCTATCCTAACCTTATAAATGGTTATATTTTTCAGTTCCCATGGTTGTATTTATCATATTTCTCCTTAAAACCATAAGATCTTGCTAAGCTTCCATGAAAATAGCAATTGTAATGTTATTAAACTTTATCGAACGCATTATTCTATTGTCACGTATCACTTCGAAAGTATTATTGACTGTTACATATATTAGCAATTATTTGTTCAGTCCTATATAATTACTAGTTATTTAATATTATAATACGGTCTTAACGAATAAAATAGCATTCATTACAAAAAAAAAAATCTTTTTTAGAGTTTTTAAAGCCTATACCGACGCTTATAAGCGTCGGCAATTTTTCCGCCGACGCTTTCTAAAGTATCGCAAAAGTGTCGGCTAGGGGAGGCTGAAAAAAAAAATCTACCGACTCTTTCTAAAAGCTTAAAGACGTTTTTTTACATCGCTAAAAGCTAACACTTATAAGCATCGGGTTGTTGCCCAGATATGCAACCCAAGAGGGGGGTGAATTGGGTTTTTAAGTTTCTTTTTCCTAGAATGCAGCGGATAAACTATAATTTCAACTTGAAGGATATAATTTGCTTTAAGCAATGAATGAATAAAAGCAGAAGTTAAAGTGCAATAGTGTAAAGAGAAAAACACACACAAACACAAATAATTTATAATGGTTTGGTGTAACCCACACCGACATCCACTCCCCAAGACTCTTGGAAATTTACTATAACCACCTAGATTATGGTATGGTTGTTTTTCGAGCTTACAACCCAACTCGCTGTTTTTTCGGGATCACAACGAACCCAGTCAGTTTTCACAGGATCACCAACCACAATCTTAACCCGTTTGTTTTTCGGGTTCACAAACAACCCAGTCGGTTTTCATTGGCTCACCAACCAAAACCTTACACGATTGTTTTTCGGATTCACAAACAACCTAGTTGGTTTTTACAGGCTCACCAACCAAAACCTTTATCCTTGTTGAATCTCCTGGTTCAACAACTTCCAATTAAGGTTTGGAAGAACCTTTCTCAGTTTCAAAGCAAATTTAACTGTTACAGCAGAAATGAAGCTAAGTGATAAATGTTGTAACAAGGTAAATAAATCTTCAAAATAAATGTAACAATAAAAGTAAACTGAAGCTTTGACGATGATTGTTGGCTGCAGCTGAAGATCTTGAATGCACAGCATCAACTTCTCTATTGAATATTTCAACTAGTTTCCTCACAATATGGTTTATCTTGGAAGGCTCTTTTGTGAGGATTTTTTCTTTTGAAGCTTAGATTTTGGGTGATATGATATTCTCACTTGATCCTCTCCCTCGTCTTCTTTTTTCCTTTGGTGTTACTTTGAATATATAGACTGTAAGCTTTTTCGGAAGTACCAGATAGCCGTTTCACCAAGAAACTATCCGTTGTCACCCAGAAGAAGTACTATTAAAAATAGCCGTTGAAGCTGTCAAGATGCCATGGATCGACTGACCAGGTTTGGGGGTCATCCCGTATACAAAGAGAGACGGCTCACTGAACATAGGAGTCGGCTCTTTCCTTCAATCCATATAAAGTTCTTGTGTTTGCCTCTAGGGTCGACTCGTTAATGTCGGAAGTCGACTCATGTAGATATTGGGTGGGCTCTTCAAACACAAGAGTCGCCTCATTTTTTTAGTGCTCATAGGTTACCTGTGCTCCCCAAGGGTCGACTCAATAATGTCGGCGGTCGGCTTATGTATAAATTGAGTCGCCTCCTCAAACATGAGAGTCGGCTCATGTAGTTGGTCTCAAGCGGTGATTCTTCTCTGTTTTTCTTGAACTACATAGGATCGACTCAATTTCTATATGGGTCGACTCATTAAGTTTTTCACAGATTTCTCAAAGAGCTTTGATTTTATTCTTCTTGATTCTTGGAGGTTGTAAATGCAACTTTTTTCTTAAGGTCTAACCCTTCACATTTAAGCCAACATCATTAGAGTATACATTTAACTCAATTGTTTTTGTGATCATCAATATCCATCCTTTAGGATTAACAATCTCCCCTTTTTTTGATGATAACAAAACTATCGAGTCTAAAAGAATTTAGCAATAATTTTCAGAGCATTTTTGCAATATAGTTCAGAGCAAAAAGGATATTTAGAAATTTAGAATATTCAACAAAATTTAGTATGAGAGCAATTTTTTTTTCAATAGGATTCAGTGCAAGAAAACATTCAGAATATGTGCATTAATGACTCTTAAAACTCTCAATATGTGAATTCTGTATGTTTATGAAAAAATATCTCCTTTTATATTATGATTAAACAATTTATGCTTCTCCCCCTATCTTTTGTCATTTATCGATTTTCTTCAATAAGATTTTCTTCAAAGTAGTGTCTGTTTTCTTCTCCCCTTTTTGAAGTTCTGGTACTTCTCCCCTTTTCTTGAAATTCTTTTACTTCTCCTCATTTCTGTCATCAACAAAATGGTGATGGGTTAGAAAATTTTCTATTTGTAGAGCATGATTTGAGCATCAAGAGTATTAAGAAGAATAATTGAATAGGAGGGACTGATTGATAATAATTTATTACAGAAATAGAGTTTCAGTGCCAAGATTTTAGAGCATTTTGACTTAAAAAGATCAGAGCTTCTTGAGTTATAGATATAGCAGTATTTTTAAATGTATCATGCATGCTTGATCCAACATAGCTTATCATCATACCAAAAGCAATTTGTGAATGTATCAGAGTTAATGTATTAGTGTAACAGAGCTTTTGATATTTGTAATTATGTCAGAGCATATTATAATGTTCGAGTTTCAGATGATTTTAACTTAAAAATCAGAGCAAGTTAATTTCAGAATATATCAGAGCCTTTTGACTTAAGAATATATTTGAGCAATTGGAGACAATTAAGATATAAGAATTGCACTAAAGTCACAGCTCAATTGAAAAGATAACATGTATTTCTCTTTTCCTCCGTTAGCCTCCTTCAAGCAAATGAAGTCTATGCCCGCGGACTGGCTTCTAAAGCATCTTAAAGATCTCCAACTTTCTTTGTCTCGGGCCATAGAGAGAGTGGCCAAGACAAGACAGAGCTAGGGCTTCTGTGGAGTCGATTGGTTGCAAAAAAAGTAGTTGATGTCCATTGGAAGGGTTGAGGAAATGGAAGCTGAGCTGAGAGGAGCCCAAGTTTGGGTAGAAGGGACAAAGAGAAAGGCCACCATGGTGATAGAGTGTCAACCTTCTGCCAGGTTCGAGTGGAACATCAAAGAGTCTTCACAAGGGACTGCTCAAATGAGGTCACCTCCTTGCTGAAGGAAGGTGACATGAGGTGGAGGTCAGACTCCTTTTATTGTAGTTAGCAAGTATCCAACCATCCTCAAGCTATCCTTAGGCAATGGGGAAGCATTGCTTGAGGGTGTGCAGCTCTCTAATCAACTATCTTTTTACCCAAATTGCCTAGCTTGTAGAGTTAGCAATGTCTGAGTATGTACTCTTTTTGTGTAATTCTTTGTGTTAGATGTATGCCCTAGAAGCCAATCTGGCTGACACATTATTAATTTTGGGACATAATTTTGTACTTGACTTTATTATTATTGAATAATAAATGGGCATCTTTTTCATTCAAATTGTTTATATGTCTATGAATCGTCTAAAGCATTAATAAAATGATGATACATATTCTCAAGAGTTGAGAATTTGAGCTATGTATCATTGGTGATTAATTTCTAAATGCTCCTGATCAATGGATCATCATGAGTATGATGATTGATCCGATAAGATTAGTGCACAGATCGCTTTCCTTATACTGCCACTAATTGCCACATCATCTGAGCCTAATCCCCTTGGGTTGCACCTAATCAAATTTGGTCAAATCCGGATTAAAACAAAGCAGTTTGGTTCAACCCAATCTAATCAGGTCAGGCCCTGATTGAGCTCAAATTAAATCCAATTCAATTTTGGCTCATCCAAACTCAATCAAATTAAATTAATTACTTTGTGTTGGACCTAATCCAATTAGGTCAATCCCCAATTAAGCATAAATTAATTTAAAATTAATTTGATCAGCTTAAGTCCTTTTAGTTCTGACCTAATCCAATCAGGTCAAAATCCTGATTGAGGCCAAAGTTGAATCCAATTCAATTTGGCTCATCCTTAGCACAATTACTCAATCAAATTGAGTTTATTAGTAATTTAATTACTAATTAATCCTCCAATAATTACTTTAATTATTTTATAAGATAATTTGCCAATCAAATTGACCAAATTACCCCCAAATGATTCTTAATCATTCATCAGCCTTCTTAATTAATTAGAAAACTTCTATGCGTGTGACCTCACAGGTTCGAACCTAAACCGGTAGTATAGGAACGACTTCCCACACTAATCGATGTAACCATCTAGCAATGGTACCCGATGTCCGGATAGGCCGAATATATGCGAAGCAAATATTCTGGAACCCTGGACTATGGTTACTGTATAATTCATCCCTTTGACTCCTAATGTCAGGATGACTTAGAGCTCACTGTCAACCCTATAATTAGTACATTTATTATGTGATTAACTTTAGATATTCCGTGACTCCTCACTGGGATTACCCTGGCCAAAGTTTTGCTGAATTAATCACAAGACATTATCTCTTATTTTCAGGAGGGGTCAATTCCATCTTGACTCACAACTGACTACGCAAGTACTTGACTGCACCCAATGACCATCCGTCACTGAATTAGAAATTAAGGTAGTCCGGTACCAAAGTACAGTGAGTTGCTTGCTAATCACTTTGGTGATCTCAGGTTTGAGGGATACTTATACCCATATCCACTCGGAACATCTCTCGACAGTAGAGTGTTCCGAAATTGGTCATGTTCAAGGAAATGTACTCCTACACTTCACCTGTGTGGCATACCAGTGTCTCCACACTCCTTAATTAAGAGGACAACCAACGTATATGTCACACAACGACCTAAGTGGTTCCCTATAAAAAGTAGCCGTTAGAGAGAGATTTGGAGCCGTTCTGTCCCGTCTGCACATCCTGACAATGTATCCATTGGGATCGGAGTCGACTCGTGCGATCTGAAGTCGACTCGGCTGTTGTTGAAGTCGACTCGCGCTTTACGGGAGACGACTCACCCACTGTTCAGAATTTGAATTAAAGTGCTTGTCTCGTCCTAGAGTCGACTCGGACCAAAACTGGAGTCGCCTCGCCAACAGCTGGAGATGACTCGGGCACTTAGGGATCGACTCATTCTCAGGGTTCCAGAAATCCATCTTTCTGTTTTTTTTCCTCGAGTCAATTCGGATTTTCTTGGAGTGACTCGGCTGTCTTGAGAGGTGACTCGAGATCTTCGGAAGACGTCTCGTTCTCAGAGACTGGAAAATCGATTCTCTGTCTTTTGAACTGATCTACCTCAGAGTCGACTCGGGCCTTGTTGGAGTTGACTCGGCTGACTTGGGGGTCGACTCTGGAACACTTGGAGTCGACTCGTTCACAGAGTCTTCGAGATTGGTTCTCTGCCTTTCAAACTGCTTTCCTCTGGAAATCGACTCGGACAAACTGGGAGTCGACTCGCCAAGCATCGGAGTTGACTCACAATCTTCTAGATCTACAAATATCATATTTGCGGTGATTATCTATCCACACAAGGTAAAGATATGATCTTTCTAATGATTTAAAATGGTTTAAAAGAATTTAATTCTAATCTATCTACGAACGATGTTTTAAAATAAGTTCATGCGATGAACGGGATCTCGCGCATGCCTTTCCGCTGCGCATTGAATTTTTCTGAAATTTTCTACGGTGTGCGAGGGATCCTAACAGTGGTATCAGAGCCATGGTTATGTAGATTAAGATTAGGATTAATCACTAAAGGCATATTAGATCTGAAAATTTAAAGATTATGCTTGTTGAATTTTTCTGCATGCAGAATTTTCAGCTTGCTGATTTTTCTGCATGCTGATTTTTATGTGATTAGATTAATGATTCTATTGCTTTGTTAATGTGATTACAAGTATTTAGAATCATATCATGCATGATCAGCAACTCATGAGATGACATAATCTGTTAAATATTCAGATCTGTAAATTATATTTAATGCATAAGATGCATATGGTGATGATCATGGATGGACCTTTACATGTGCTGAAATGTTCTGCGATGTTCTGTGATGCTATGTAATGGCATGTAATTTTGATTTTCAGATGTCTGCGTGCATCTTAAATTCATGTATTAGAGACCTGTGTGTCTCATGAAAATGGGTTGTAATTTATTCTTTTATTTTTAATTTTATCTAGGATGTAATCTGTGATGTGTGTTGCACGTCAATGGTTGATCGATACATACCTTAACAAGCACAACTTGCGCGGATCGAGATCAAGGGTTGATTGAAGATGGATCAAGGAGTTGATCACAATTGGACCTAGGAGATCAAGATCGAGTCAAGAGTTGAAGACGATCTAACCAATTGATGTGCATGTGCTTGTACTCTGACCCCATCCTGGATCCATGATCATCACCAGTTAAATTTATTCATTGATATTATGCCTGGATGTTTATGATTATTGTTGCCCAGAGATGGTCACCCAAGAGGGGGGTGAATTGGGTGTTTTAAAATTTTTAGTCTAATTAAACAATACACACAAGTGTAGGTGCAAGAATGAAAATAAAGCAGTAAGCACAATCAATCGCGAACACAGAGGTTTATAGTGGTTCGGAGCTTCCACTGCTCCTACATCCACTCCCCAAACACCTTTGGGAATTTTTCACTATAATCGGCGATTACAGTCCGGTAGTTTTTCGAGTGAACTACCCAACTCGTTGTTTTACCCGGGCTAACAACGAACCCTACAATCTCCCAATTTAAACTAGGCTTGGGATGCCTAACCCTTGTTCCAAGTCCCTTGACTGGAACAAGCACAATGTTTAAGAGTTTTACAAGAATTTAAAAGCTTCTATGAAAGCAAATAAATCAATAAAGAACAACAAAACCGAAAGAACCCTCTTTGCCGTTGAAAGCTTGGATGATGGTGGTTCTTCCGATGTGGATCACGTCGGCTTGAATGCAAGCTTTGATTGCCGAGTGGGAGCGAGTAGATGAGCACGAAATCAGATGAAGAAGGCTTGAATGCACTTGATTTCTCCTCTTGAAAGCACCAACTCCCTTGAGACTCTCTCTCTTTCTTCTCTCTTGAATGCTTTAGTGTTAGGTCGGTGAGAAGTTTTTTTCATGCACTTAAAAACTCCTTTTTATACTTCTGCAAGCAATAGATCCGTTAGAAACAAAAATAGAGCCGTTAGGATTTAAAAAAAAAACCTGCAAAAATGTGTCAGTCGCGTTCCAGGCATTCCGGAGACGTCTCCGCTTGAACGAGAGACGTCTCGGCTGTATAAAAAATCCTTCGACAATGTCGGAGTCGACTCAGCGCTTTCTGGGGACGACTCCGAAGAAGAACAGCCCGATTTCTTGTTTTTCTATTTTTCTGAGAGAGCCGGCTCGCATGCCTCGGGGGATGTCTCGGGATTTTTTGTGCTTTATGCGCGGGGACGACTCTGCGACGTCGGAGACGGCTCCGACATTTTCTCAACGAAAAACGGGTCCTCTGGAATCCCTGAGAGAGTCGGCTCCGCGTCCTTCGGAGACGACTCGCGCGCATCCCTTGAAAACGGCCTTTCTGCCGTCTCTGAGAGAGTCGACTCTGGAAAGCCGAGAGTCGACTCCGACCCTGCGAGACGCCTCGGCAAGTGCTGGGGACGTCTCCAGACGTCCCAGCTTCTTCTCTGCGTACCGGAGACGTCTCTGGAACAAGCCGGAGACGTCTCGGCTGCCCCTGATCCATTTTCTTCATCTCAAAAATCTTCAATAAATCCACCGAAAAATACAAGAACATGCCTTGACAATACTTAACAATATTCTTAGTTAAACACCTGAAATGCTCAAGTAAATTGTCAATATAAAGGGAATTATACTCTAGTATTTTGTATTCATCAAAATCCATTAGGGGGTCAACAATCTCCCCCTTTTTGATGATGACAAAACACTGAGTATATGCAAAATTTAAAATTAAACATATACACAGTATTTGATCAGATGTACAAGTATTGTATTTTGGTTAGAGCTAGATACAGTATGCATAATTCAGTATAGTCAATTGTCAGTTCTATACTTATGCATAAGCATTGATCTTAGTAGCTCTTTGAGCAATTTTGGCATATCATCTATCACTTTTAGATTTGAATCAAGTTAAAGTGTAAATTGATGAAATATTGATGCTAAAGACAATCAAAAGCCAAATACTTTTGACTCCCCCTTTCTTTTCCAGAAGGACAATTGTCTTTAAGCCAATATTCTTCAATTTTATCTTTTCATTTTGTTGATTCTAATTAAACTTTCAAGTATGAGTGTGATAAACATAAAAATTTTGCATTTTGCATTCCATATTGGTTCTACTCCCCCTTTTTGTCATCAACAATGAAGGGGACAAATTAGTGCCAGGCGGCAGGACATGCTGACAGTGTTCCGCAAAATATGTCCAACATTCCCCCCCCAAACGCGATGCCTATTTGAATGGTTCTACTTCCTTTTTCAGATTTGCAAATAAGATTTCAGCATCCATGTTGCTTTTTAGATTAGAATTCAGCATTTATATCTTATCATGAAACATTCAATGATTTGGGAAAGTGAATTTTACTCCCCCTTTGTTTTGGAATTCATTTCAGACCATTTAAATTCAATTATTACAAGTTGTGCTCCCCCTGTTTCATATGCATTGTCAAGTTGGCAAAATAGTGAAATGGTTGCACATTGTCAAGTTTGAACATTCAAGGTATATTATGACATTTTAACATCCATAGCACATCACAATATTCAAAAAACATACTCCAAGATTCAAAAAGAAAGGATATGGCATTCATATAGCATTACAACATTTGATGCCATTACAAGGATTGATTGCAAACACAAAAGAAAGAGTTTCATATAAGCCTAGGGCTTTACAAAAAGATGAACCCTAGATGTCTACAAAATGTGCCTCACAGGCCAGCACCCTCAAGAGCCCCAGTAGCAGTTTCCACAAACTTATGAATTGCTAGCATTAATCTTCTAAAGTTATCTCCCTGAGACTGATTGAGCGCTTTCATTAATGCTTCAATTTCATGGGATGCTTTATCAATCCTCCCTCTAAGCCGGGCAGCTACACTGCCCAAATTGCCTTCAGGGCTCGTCAGCTCTTGAAGACTATCCGATATGATCTTCAATTCAGCTTGTATCTCACTTGATCTTCTAGTTTGGTTTGATGCCACACAAACCAACTCTGACCCTATAGCTTCCATTTGAGTTCTAATTGCTTTCAACTCTTCTAAAAGTGCTTCATGTGAAGTGTGGATAGGAGCTATCTCAGCAGAAACCACTGACCTAATTTCTTCCCTCATTTGCTGGCACACCATGGATGCTAAGGTGTGCATCTGCTCATCCGACAAGAGAGTCGATCCAACAACTGGAGGAGGAGGCATGGAAGTGGATGGTCCAGCCGAGCTGGAAGGTACATCAGGAAAAGGAAGGCTCTCCATATGATCAGTAAAGGGTATAGAGCTATGTGGAGGAGAGAGGTGGACAGGCTCCTGATGATGGATCTCAGGCTCTACAGTTTGGGATTTTCTTTTATAAACCTTAACCCAAGATCCGTCTTTCTTGTAAAAATCCATCCTATGTAGTGTGCTCTCATTATAGAAGTCAGTGTGTCTCAAGGGTCTCTCTGGCTCATTTTCAGGGATAGGAACCTTAAAATGCTTGAAAAGTAGGGTAAAGACCATCCCATACGGGATGCTGAACCTGGAGGACCTATGACAGATTGAAATGTAGTTTAACATGAGCCTAGAAAGATTTAGGAGAATCCCTAACAGGATGTGGTGCATAATGGCCAAATCTCGCTCCGAAACGAAGTCGAAGCGACCGGTTTTTGGGAACAAGACCCTGTTGATTATGCTCAAAAGCAATCTCATTTCAGCATTGAGGTCTTGGGACTTAACAATGTCAAGAGGACCGCAGTTCTCTCTACCTAGAATTAAGTTTAGAGCAATCTCTCGTTGGGGATGTGAGGTCGGAGCCTTACCGTACTTAGGTATTTGCAATAAACTAGACATGATATCCTCATTGACTTCTACAAATGTGCCTCGGACATACTCTGTGTACCCCGAGCTCCCTAAGGCCAAACTACCAAAAACTTCTCTCACTAAGCCAGGGTAGGTAGACACGTTTAGGGAACATAGGTGTTCCCAACCTTGGGCACGGAGTCTCTCTTCAATAGAGAACCCCTCACCCGCTAAGAAATGAAAATCTATATGCCTACCTGTTGTTACTGTGCGAATCGCACAGGAGGGAGTCACGGTTGGCGGAGCAACCGGAGGAGACGGCGCGGAGGGCTCTTTCCGCCGTTCCTCGTCGTTCGCCACCCTAGGACGCCTCCCACCGCTACGCCTAGCTGTCTTAGGTGCCATCGACCGGAAATCTAGGGAAATGGGCAGTGATTTTGGTTCGATTGGTGGTGGAGAGAAGATGGATGCGAGGGTTTAGGGTTTCGTTGGGGACAATGGAAAACAGCTCGGGACGACTTGAGCTGTTTCGGCCCGTTAAAAAAAAAGATTCATTCTGTCCCCGAGACGTCTCCGCGACTAATGCGAGACGTCTCGCCGGAGGGACGTCTCTGCGATTCGCCAGAGACGTCTCCGGCACTGAAAAAATTTCAGAACGTTTCCAATCTTCTCCCAATTCGTTTTATTCAACCTCAATGATCAGTTTAATTTCTTTTGGCGATTATTAAGTGAGCTTGCTTGTGATCCTCCCCCTTAATAATTCATCCTATAAAAGCTTGACAATGATTTTTGAATTATCAATATTGAAATGAGGAATGTTTGATCAAATTTCGAATGCCTATGGAATAGGCTCTGAAAATATCTCTATGAAGAGTCCAAGGGGGATAACTATCCTCCGGAAAGTCAAACAATTCGTCATCTAATTTGATAGATTCATATTTTCACTTATTAGGCTCTAGGTTTGCTATATGTGACCTTGAAGTGTATTATGAGTTTGAGTAGCATTCATATGTACCTCTAGAGCATACAAAGCATTGCATATGTTTGAGGAGTTAAATCATTTAAGCTATAGCATTGAAGTCAAATCATGCTTGCATTACAAATTCAATCTACTTGCTAGGATCATACAAGCACAAGACATTCCTTAAAAAATTGAACCTATCTTTACAAAGGGGCTTTGTAAAGATATCGGCCAATTGATTTTCAGTGCATACATACTCAATCAATACATCATTTTTCAACACATGATCTCTTATAAAGTGATGCCTAATCTCTATGTGTTTTGATTTAGAGTGTTGGACAGAATTTTTTGTTAAATTGATTGCACTTGTATTATCACATCTAATTGGAATATTGTCCATTTTGATACCAAAATCTTCGAGTTGTTGCTTAATCCAAAGAACTTGGGCACAACAGCTTCCGGCTGCAATGTACTCAGCCTCAACTGTGGACAAGGCAACTGAATTCTGTTTCTTGCTGAACCAAGAAACCAAGTTAGCACCCAAGAATTGACAGGTGCCACTTGTGCTTTTTCTGTCGAGTTTGCACCCGACAAAATCAGCATTGGAATAAGCAATTAAATTTAAATCAGATTGTTTAGAATACCATAAACCTGCATTAGATGTCCCTACTAGGTATTTGAATATTCTTTTAACAGCTTGTAAGTGTGATTCCTTAGGACATGCTTGGTATCTAGCACACATGCAAACACTGAATAATATGTCTGGTCTACTAGCAGTAAGGTAAAGTAAAGACCCTATCATACCTCTGTATAATTTGCAGTCCACACATTTACCTTTTTCATCTTTGTCAAGCTTGCAACTTGAGCCCATGGGTGTGCTGATTTCCTTTGCATCCTTCATCTTGAACTTCTCCAACATTTCCTTAATGTACTTGGACTGACTGATGAAGATGCCTTCCTCTGATTGTTTTATTTGTAGCCCAAGGAAGAAGTTGAGCTCACCCATCATGCTCATTTCGAATTCTCCCTGCATAAGCTTAGCAAACTCTTGACAAAGACTATCATTAGTAGCACCAAAAATTATATCATCCACATAAATTTGCACAAGCAATAAGTCATTCTCTTTTCTTTTAATGAAGAGTGTTTTATCTACATTTCCTCTTTTAAACTCATTTTCAATTAAAAAATTACTTAATCTTTCATACCAAGCCCTAGGGGCTTGCTTAAGTCCATATAATGCTTTATGCACTTTAAAAACATAATCTGGATGTAAGTGGTTTTCAAAACCTGGAGGTTGTTCTACATAAACTTCCTCCATTATATAACCATTTAAAAATGCACTTTTTACATCCATTTGATATAGTTTGAAATCCATGAAGCATGCATATGCCAAAAGTAGTCTAATAGCCTCTAACCTAGCAACAGGAGCGAAGGTTTCATCAAAATCTATGCCTTCTTCCTGATTGTAGCCTTTGGCTACCAACCTAGCTTTGTTTCTTATTATTACTCCATCTTCATCTAGTTTATTTCTATATACCCACTTGGTGCCTATAATTGAAACATTAGAGGGTCTTTTCATTAGAGTCCAAACTTGATTTCTTTCAAATTGGTTTAATTCCTCTTGCATAGCATTTATCCAATTTTCATCTTTTTCGGCTTCTTCTAGTGATTTAGGCTCTATTTGTGAAACGAATGCAAGATAATTACTAGTATTTCTTAAAGAGGATCTTGTCCTTACCCCTTGTGAAGGGTCACCAAGGATTAGATCCCTTGGATGACCATGTGCACACCTCCATTCCCTCGGAAGATCTTGATTTCTTGCTTGGGGTTGATCTTCTTCATCTTGCTGAATTGTATCTTTCTTGATTTCATCCTCAGGTTGTTTGTCTTGTATGGAGAACTCCTTCATTCTATCTTCAAGTATACCTGCATCACCATCTTCTTCTTTTCTAGAAGAATCTCCATTAGCTTCATCAAAAACAAAATGAATGGATTCTTCAACAACGAGAGTTCTCTTGTTGAAGACCCTGTATGCTCTACTAGATGAGGAATAACCTAAAAAGATCCCCTCATCTGATTTAGCGCTAAATTTACTTAGTCCTTTCCATTGTTTAAAATAAAGCAGCGACAACCGAAAACATGAAAATAACTTATATTGGGCTTCTTATTTTTCAACAACTCATAAGGTGTTTTCTTTAAAATAGATATAACTAAAGCACGGTTTAAAATATGGCAAGCAATATTGATTGCTTCAGCCCAAAAATACTTTGGTAGATCCGATTCGCATAACATGGTACGAGCCATATCTGCTAGTGTGCGATTCTTCCTTTCTACCACCCCATTTTGTTGGGGTGTCCTAGGGGCCGAAAAATTGTGATTGATACCGTTTTCTTCACAAAATTTTTCAAAATGCTGATTTTCAAACTCGGTACCATGATCACTCCTAATTGCTTTTAGTTTAAGGTTAAGTTCATTTGAAATCCTATTATGAAACTTGATAAAAGCGGGAAAAGACTCATCTTTGTGGGCAAGGAATGAAACCCATGTAAAACGTGAAAAATCATCAACAATTACAAGACCAAACTTCTTACCCCCTAGACTAGCAGTTCTAGTGGGTCCAAATAAATCCATGTGAATTAGTTCTAAGGGTTTTGATGTTGAAACTATGTTCTTAGGTTTGAAAGAGCTTCTTATTTGTTTTCCTAGTTGACATGCAGCACAAATTTTGTTCTTTTCAAAATCTATTTTTGGTAGTCCTTTAACTAGATCTTTTCTAATCAATTTAGAAATTAAATCCATGCTAGCATGTCCTAACCTACGATGCCATAACCAGCTAGTCTCATTGACCTTGGCATCCATGGCTACAAGACATTGGCCATCTTTCATGGTGAGATCATCAAGATCTACCATGTAAACATTTCCAAGCCTATGTCCCATAAGTATGATCCCATTGTCAATTGGACTACTAATTATGCATAGAGAAGATTCAAATGACACTTTAAAGCCCTTGTCACAAAATTGACTTATACTTAGTAAATTATGTTTTAATCCATTAACTAACAATACATTGTCAATAAATGAGGAGGGTGATATAGAAATTTTACCAACGCCAATGATTTGGCCTTTAGCATTGTCTCCAAATGTGACTACTCCTCCTTCTTTTGATTCTAAGGTGACGAAGTGGCTCTTGTCACCGGTCATATGCCTTGAGCAACCGCTATCAAGATACCACATTCTCTTTTTGCTCCCGGCTGCAAGGCATACCTACAAAATAATCATGTGAAGTTCTTAGGTACCCAAGTTTTCTTGGGTCCTTCTTGGTTAGTGTAGTTAGTTCCCTTAGGAACCCATATTTTGGTTGTGTTTTTACCCTTTACAAATGTGTTCTTATTAGTTTGAATCTTTCTTTGAATGCAAGAATAAGCTTTATGTCCATTTTTCTCACAACAAAAGCATGTAGGTTTTTCACTTTTAACATCTTTTGCTTTTACAAAAAAGTTCTTTAGATATTTTTGTTGTTTGCTAGTTTTGTATCCTAATCCGGCTTTATTAAAAACAGCTCTTTGATTGGATAGAATAAGATTTAATTTTTCCGAGCTATGTGTAAATTTCTGCACAATTGGTTTATACTTGTGTAGCTCATCCTTAAGGTCCAAATTTTCTTTAGCTAATACTTCCTTATCATTTTTAAGGGATTTGACATTTTGTGCAAGTGAAGTATTACTATTGAGTAGGAATTTGACTCTTAGATTTAATTCCCTAATGAGTGTATTTGCAGTTTCATACTTAATGCTAAGTTCTGAAATTTTATCCTTTAGGTCAATAATGCTATCATTTTCATAATTTTTCTTTTCAATCAATAGGTTTTTAATGTCATCCTTCAGTTTTTGATTGGAGGACTTTAGTTCTTTATTCTTTACTCCTAACATACTACAATCATTCATGAGTTCTTGGAAAGCTTCATATAATTCTTCTAAAGTTAAATCTGTAATTGAGCTTTGACATACCTCATCGTCGTCGAATGCCATGAAGCACAAGTTGGCGGTCTCTTTCTTCTCTTCCTCGGAGGAGGATGTGTCACTATCATCCCAAGTCGCTTTCAACGCCTTCTTCTTCTTCTTTCCATAGTGCTTCTTCTGTTGAGGGCATTCGGAGCAGATGTGTCCCCGGTCTCTTACAATCATAACATATGATTGGGTCTCTTTCTTTTTCTTTTTCCTTTTTCCAATCATTTCTCGCTCCAAACTTCTTTCTTGAGAAGGCCTTCTTTCTTCTTATGAATTTTTTGAACTTCCTTACTATTAAGGCCATGTCTTCATCTTCACTTCCCTCTTCACTTCCACTGCTTTCCTCTTCACAATTACTTGAAATGGCCTTGAGGGCGATTGTCTTCTTCTTTGGCACATCTTCTTCATGTTGCTTCATTGTGAGCTCATGTGTCATCAATGAGCCCAATAGTTCTTCAAGTGCCAAGGTGTTGAGGTCTTTGGCTTCTACAATCGCCGTGACCTTCGCTTCCCAAGTCTTTGGCAAGGACCTGAGAATTTTTCTCACAAGTTCTGAATTAGTGTAAGATTTACCCAAATTCTTTAGACCATTAATTATATCAGTGAAGCGTGTGAACATGCATGAAATAGTTTCATTGGGTTCTATCTTAAATAATTCATATTTGTGAACTAGAATGTTCACTTTAGACTCCTTGACTTGATTAGTACCCTCGTGGGTAACTTCAAGCCTATCCCATATTTCCTTAGCGGAACTACAGGTGGAGACTCTATTAAACTCATTTACATCTAGAGCACGATACAATGTATTCATGGCTCTAGCATTGAGTTGAACCATCTTGCTATCATTCTCATCCCAATCCTCCTCAGGTTTGGAAACCTGAACGCCATTAACTATGTGAGATGGTTCGTGTGGTCCTTTGATTATAGCCCTCCACAAGGCATAATCTTGTGCTTGAACAAAAATTCTCATTCTAGTTTTTCAATAGGAATAATTTGTCCCATTGAAAAGTGGAGGTCTATTGGTAGCCTGCCCCTCAGCAGGAACATTGTTGAAGGGTGTTGCCATCTTGATCTTTGGCAAAGACAGTTAGGTCTTCAAGAATACACAGAGCACCTGCTCTGATACCACTTGTTGCCCAGAGATGGTCACCCAAGAGGGGGGTGAATTGGGTGTTTTAAAATTTTTAGTCTAATTAAACAATACACACAAGTGTAGGTGCAAGAATGAAAATAAAGCGGTAAGCACAATCAATCGCAAACACAGAGGTTTATAGTGGTTCGGAGCTTTCACTGCTCCTACATCCACTCCCCAAACACCTTTGGAAATTTTTCACTATAATCGGCGATTACAGTCCAGTAGTTTTTCGAGTGAACTACCCAACTCGTTGTTTTAACCCGGGCTAACAACGAACCCTACAATCCCCCAATTTAAACTAGGCTTGGGACGCCTAACCCTTGTTCCAAGTTCCTTGACTGGAACAAGCACAATGTTTAAGAGTTTTACAAGAATTTAAAAGCTTCTATGAAAGCAAATAAATCAATAAAGAACAACAAAACCGGAAGAACCCTCTTTGCCATTGAAAGCTTGGATGATGGTGGTTCTTCCGATGTGGATCACGTCGGCTTGAATGCGAGCTTTGATTGCCGAGTGGGAGCGAGTAGATGAGCACGAAATCAGATGAAGAAGGCTTGAATGCACTTGATTTCTCCTCTTGAAAGCACCAACTCCCTTGAGACTCTCTCTCTTTCTTCTCTCTTGAATGCTTTAGTGTTAGGTCGGTGAGAAGTTTTTTTCATGCACTTAAAAACTCTTTTTTATACTTCTGCAAGCAATAGATCCGTTAGAAACAAAAATAGAGCCGCTAGGATTTAAAAAAAAACCTGCAAAAATGTATCAGTCCCGTTCCAGGCATTCCGGAGACGTCTCCGCTTGAACGAGAGACGTCTCGGCTGTATAAAAAATCCTTCGACAATGTCGGAGTCGACTCGGCGCTTTCTGGGGACGACTCCGAAGAAGAACAGCCTGATTTCTTGTTTTTCTATTTTTCTGAGAGAGCCGGCTCGCATGCCTCGGGGGACGTCTTGGGATTTTTTGTGCTTTATGCGCGGGGACGACTCCGCGACGTCGGAGACGGGTCCTCTGGAATTCCTGAGAGAGTCGGCTCCGCGTCCTTCGGAGACGACTCGCGCGCATCCCTTGAAAACGGCCTTTCTGCCGTCTCTGAGAGAGTAGACTCTGGAAAGCCGGGAGTCGACTCCGACCCTGCGAGACGCCTCGGCAAGTGCTGGGGACGTCTCCAGACATCCCAGCTTCTTCTCTACATACCGGAGACGTCTCTGGAACAAGCTGGAGACATCTCGGCTGCCCCTGATCCGTTTTCTTCATCTCAAAAATCTTCAATAAATCCACCGAAAAATACGGAAACATGCCTTGACAATACTTAACAATATTCTTAGTTAAACACCTGAAATGCTCAAGTAAATTGTCAGTATAAAGGGAATTATACTCTAGTGTTTTGTATTCATCAAAATCCATTAGGGGGTCAACAATTATGTCTATGCAAAGCGGGTAGATAAATATTTGCATGAGATGTGGATAGTCGATCGAGAGAGACCTAAATCAAAAACCTCCTCAATCAGTCGAGAGTGAACCAACATGAGCTAGTCATATTAGATTAATTGATCTAATTGATATCTAGGAAAGCATGAAAAGATGGTTACTTAATTAAGACCTTACTCTCCGAGTAAGGGAAGCCTCCCACCAGCTTACCAGGCCAATTGCTCGATTACCTCTTATGAAGAGCTCAAGGTTGCAAACACTAAGATATGATTACGCAATATTAAGTCCATAGATCTTCCACTGTAGTAGAGCTGCTAAGATCTTTCCGGTGTTGATTTGTCTTGGCTGGACATAGTGGGCAAATTGCATCGGGGGGCTGGACCTCTCTATTGACATGAGATGTTGTAGGGATAAAGGTAGGGTTTGTTAGATGTATGCCCTAGAAGCCAATCTGGCTGATACATTATTAATTCTAGAATATAATTTTGTATTTGACTTTATTATTATTAAATAATAAAAGGCATTTTTTTCATTCATATTGTTTATGTGTCTATGAATCGTCCAAGAAATTAATAAGATGATGATGCATATTCTCAAGAGTTGAGAATTTGAGCCATTTATCATTGATGATTAATTTCTAAATGCACCTGATCGATGGATCATCACAAGGACGGTGATAGATCCGATGAGATCAGTGCACACATTGCTTTCCTTGTGGATGGACGAGACTTGAGTCCACAGTATTGCGATACTAAAGTTATAGTGCAGGTGCTTGTTAGAGAACAAGGGTACTGAGCGTAACCAAGACAAGAAGTCACTTGGATGTCTATCCACTCGTCGGTGACTTGCTTGATGTTGTAGTAGTGTGACTGGTCCTTTGACCTGCGGTATTTCGGCTACTCACAGTGAGGTTATTGTAGTTTAACTGCACATATACATGATCTCTAGACATATGGGTCCATGTAGTGTAGATTGGCTGCAGTAGATTTACTGTAGGAGTAGGGTATGCACCTATATGGAATCTATCGACCTTGATAGATAAGGAGAGATCCTATGTGATTTATAAGACTGAGTTCGTAAGACCTCGGCCGGGGCAGTATGCATAGTGGAGAAAGAGTTTTCCACTCTCAAACTTAAGTCGAACAAATCTTGACATATGACAGACGATGGGGTTTGACAAGTTGTCCATGACCTTCGTCCTGTAGGAATCCACGATAGAAGGACTGTATCATATGATAACTGCACCTAGAGGTTCATCATTCTATTTTGCTGGGTAGCCACTACATGCTGCTAGATGTCACTGGTGGATGGTGAAACTCACAGGGAATATCTTGATGATCGATAAATCCTGATGAGTTGAGTTGGAACTGTTCCAACCCATTGAAAGAAGTTTTCAATGATATTGTGATAGAGATCGCAATATATCTCGCTACCAGACAGAATAGAACCTATGGGGTCACACACACTAGAGGTATTGACCGATCTGATGATTGAAATGTGATTATGAATCACGAGTAATCAATTCGATTGATAATCAGTTGAAGAAGGAACAATGGGAATTAATTAATTGGACTTAAACACGAATCCTACTTAGAGTAGGATTACTGGAGTTCTAATTGGTTTAGGACTGGAAGTCCTACTTAAAGTAGGATTCCTATAATCCTAATTAAATTAGAATTTTGAAATCAATTTGAATTCCTACTTAGAGTAAGATTCCGAGAAGTCCTAATTAGATTAGGACTTCGGATTCAAATAAAAGTCCTAATTGGATTAGAACTAAAATTGAATAAGTCCTAATTGGATTAGAATTTCTTAAGTCCTAATTAATTATTAATCTAATGAATTAACATGACTCCTAATTGGATTATGTGGAGTGATTGATCATAACCCTATTTGATTTTGATGAGCTCAAAGCATTTGAGTATATCTTATGTTTACTAATGAATTCAATCTAGTGTTTCAGTGAAAATCTTATAAATTTATGGTTAAGTGCATCTAGATTTGGTTCAAGATATTTTGGATAAGTTAAGAAGTCAAGTTGAACCAACGTCTGAGACTCGAGTCGACTCCGGAATATTACGAGTCGACTCCAGGCGTATCAGAAGCATTGGCACAGGCTCGAGTCGACTCCGGAACGTTATGAGTCGACTCCGACTGAGAACTGACAGACGAACAGAAAGACTCAACTCAAAACCTGTCAGTGAGTCGACTCCTGAAGTGCGCGAGTCAACTCCGATGCTTACCGAGTCGACTCCGGAGTAGTATAAGTCGACTCCAGGGAGTTACAGACAAAAAGTCAGAGAGCAATTTTCGACCCTGAGAGCCGAGTCGACTCCTGAGGAACGCGAGTCGACTCCGATGGTTGGCAGGTCGACTCCAAAGAAAGCAAGAGTCGACTCTCAGTGTTATACAAGGCAAAAGTCAGAGAGCAGTTTTCGGACACTGTGAGCCGAGTCGACTCCCGCAAAGCCCGAGTCGACTCCGTGACAGCGCAACCCCAAAAAGATAGAAGACAGTATTGTTGTCTCTGAGACGCGAGTCGACTCCAAGACAGTTCGAGTCGACTCCAAGGCAGCGCTACTCCAAAAAGACAGAAAGCTGTTTTTCAGATACTGAGAGCCGAGTCGACTCCGGAACAGTTCGAGTCGACTCCAAGACTACACGAGCCAAACGACAGAAAATCGGGAGTTCGGGGTCTGAGCGCCGAGTCGACTCCCAGAATTTCCGAGTCGACTCGAGTGAGCCAAGTTGAAGAATAGCTCTATGGATTCCATGGGATGAGCCGACTCCAAAAATGCCAGGTCAGTTCCAGGTTTTGGCGAGTCAACTCCGGGTTAAGTCGAGTCGACTCCCAGTCGAGAAGCTCACTTTAATTCAAATCCGGAACAGTTGCCGAGCCGACTCCAGAAAAGCATGAGTCGACTCCTGCTACAGCCGAGTCGACTCCAGATCGCGCGAGTCGACTCCGATCCCAACGGACACATTGTCAGGATGTGCAGAATGTGCAGAACGGCTAGTAAAGTGAGTCTAACGGCTAGTTTCCGTAGGAAATGGCTTAAATAGCCACAGAGGACTGTAGCAAAGTAGAGAAGTAACATTCCACTCAAAGAAAACAAGAATCCTTCATCTGCAAACTGATTTGAACGGAAAAGAAGGAAGAGAGCCATTAACTCCATTCAACCAACTCTTTCCAGCATTAAAGAAGTCTCCTCCTGCCTTCAAGTCTTCCAGACATTCAAGAGGAGACCCAAAGTTCAAGAAGCCTTCCTCTACTTCATCACAAACGTGTTTGAGGGCTCTTAACTTTTCTCTTATTTATATCGCTGTATATCTGCATTTTAGAAGCTCTATTTTTCTGTTTGTCTTTGTTCTTTCCATTTGGTCTTTACTTGATTCAATCAGGGGATTGAATCAAGGGTGTATAGGTTTGTTGGTGAGCCTAGGTTGAAACCAACGGTGTAAGGGTTCGATTGTGATCCCGGAAAAACAATCAGGGTGGTTCTAGTCGGTGAGCCTGGGAAAACCGACCGAGTTCGTTGTGACCTCGTAAAACAACAAGTTGGGTTGTGAGCTTGTAAAACAACCGGCTGTAATCCGAGGGGTTATAGTGAATTCCCAAGTGAGGCTTGGGGAGTGGATGTAGGAGCAAGGGTTAGCTCCGAACCACTACAAAATCATTGTGTTTGTGATTGCATTTGTCTCTCTTACTTTCATTTCATTCACTGCACATAGCATCTAATTAATCAACTTGTGAAAAGGATTAATAGGTATCTCACAAACCATTTAATTGTAATAATTATTTTAAAACCCAATTCACCCCCCCTCTTGGGTTGTCTATCTGGGCAACAGACTAGGATTGAAGAGTTCAATTGAGTCATGGTTCATTTGAGTTCTAATTGGATTAGGACTAGCATGGATTAAATCAAAAATTGATTCACCCTTGGACTAAGCCTAATTAGATTAGGACTTAGCCACATTAGGGCCTCCTAATCCTCCTTAGAGGAGGACTAGGGTTAACCAAGAGGGAGGGGTGCACGCCCCTCCTCTTTTTCTCCTTGGTGCGGCAAAGCAAAGAGGGGTCGGCGCCCCTCTTGGAAATTAGTCTGAAGCTCCTAAAAGATAGGAGCTCCACAAGCTATTTAAGGGGATCAAGGGGCAGCACCTTGTGCCGTACGCCCCTCCTTCCTCTTGGTCTTCAGCCCCAAGCAAGGAAGAAAAGAAGAAGGTCTTGGCGGCCTCCTCCTCCTCCCTTCCTTCTTCCAACGCAGGGAAAAGAAAAAGGCTGGGCCCTGCCTTTGATTCTTCTTCAAGATTCCTCCTTCTTCTTTCTCCTCCCAAGCATAATCAAGGGTTGATTCAAAGGGAGGAAATCAGCCATCCAAAGTTGTCTCTGCAAGGGAGCTAGCACCCCGGAGAGACAAGAAAGCTTTGATCGGTTCTCTACTTCATGTGGATATCCGTAGAGGCTGGATTGTTGCGGACCTCCCTCATACACCACCGTCAAATTCCACCACCAAGGAGAGGTCCGGGCTCGGAAGCTACCGAAGGAGGGTCCTACCAAGAACTAGATCAAGGATCGAGCCAACTACTTGCTTGGAGGGATGGCCGAGCCTTGGCCAAGCCCCTTCACGCTTGGCCAAGCCTCGGCCGAGCATCTTCACACTTGGCCGAACCTTGGCCAAGCACCCC
Source organism: Phoenix dactylifera (assembly GCF_051530095.1). Lineage (NCBI taxonomy): Eukaryota > Viridiplantae > Streptophyta > Magnoliopsida > Arecales > Arecaceae > Phoenix > Phoenix dactylifera. The sequence continues at coordinate 4,930,497 of NC_143205.1, read as the reverse complement.
TACATTCGGCCCGCCGCGCGCACGACGATGCCCGCGCTTGCCCGCATGCATCCGCGGTCGTCCGCGCCCGCCGCATGCCCGACATCGCCCGCGCGCACCGGGCCCATACCATCAATGCCAAGCCTCGACCAAGCATGCCCAACTTTGGCCGAGCATGCCGTGCACATGTCCAAGCCTCGGCCGAGCATGCCCAACCTCAGCCGAGCCCACCGCACGCTTGCCGCGGCCAAATGTCCCAAGACTGCATTGCTGCGGCGAGGTTCAGTCCATAGAACCTCGCCAGCTACAGTGTGCCGGGCGAGGTTCTGTGTCAAGAACCTCGCCAGTTACAGTGTGCCAGGCGAGATTCTGGAGGCTGAACCTCACCAGCTACAGTGCCGGGCGCGCCCAGGCCAAGCAGACAGGCCTGGCGAGGTTCAGGACAAAGAACCTCGCCAACTACAGTGTCGCGCGCCCGCCAGCCCGTTAGCACGCCCGTGCACGCCCGCCAGCGCGCCCGCCTGACCGTGCGCGCCTGCGCCCAGCGCCCAGGCGAGGTTCGGCCCAGCGAACCTCGCCACAGCCCGCGCGCCCAGGCGCCCGCCCGCGCCAGCGCGCGCCAGGTGAGGTTCGGCCCAGCGAACCTCGCCGAAGACCGCGCCCTGCCGCGCACCCTGCCCCGCCCTGCCGCTGGCCCTGCCGTGCCCTACCGCGCCGCCTGCCGCGCCGCCTACCGCGCGTCGCGCCTCGGCGCCCGTGCTGCGCCCTGCCAGCGCCCTGCCGCGCGCCTGCCGCGCCCTGGCACGCCCCCTGCCGCGCCCCAGCGCCCAGCCACGCCCCTGCCGCGTGCCCAGGCGCCCTGCCAGCCTGTGCCCAGCCCTTAGCTGCCCTGCAGCCATGCCCAGTCTTGTCCTGCCGCCTGCCAGGCCATGCCCAGCGCACGCCACAGCCCTGCCAGACCGTGGCCATGCCCTGCCAAGGCCATGCCGCCCACCTGGCCACCTGCCAAGGCCATTCCTTGGCCTGCCCAGTGCCAGGCCATGGCCAGCCAGCTTGCCAAGTGCCTGCAGCGCCCATGCCGTCCTGCCCAACCTGCCAGCACCCTGCCAGGGCCATGCCAAGCCCTGTCCAGCCCTGCCAAAGCCTTGGCACGCCCATGCCAGCCTCAACCTTGGCGTGCAAACCTGCCAGCACCTTGCCTTGGCCCAGCCATGCCCAGCAGCCCTGCCAGGCCATGTCCTTGACCCTGCCAGCCCCTGCAGCACTCAGCCACAGCCAAGACAACAGCCCAGCCATGCCTTGCTGCCAGCAGTGCCTCAGCCCATGCCCTGCAGCCTGCCATGACCCTGCCACAGCCAGCCACCATGCCACAGCCTACCAGCCATTGCAGAAACAGCAGCCACAGCCCAGCCATGTTGCAGCCATGCCATCAGCCATGCCAAAGTGCTGCAGCCACCATGCCAAGGCTGCAGCCTTGTGCCACATGTCTCCTAGGTCTTGGCCATGCCTAGGCCCTAGGAAGCCATGCCTTAGCCTCTTCTTTGGGCAGCCACATGGGGACTTGGAAGCCTATAAATAACCTTGGAGAGGCACCATTTGGGGGATCTTAGATCATTGAACATTGAAGTCTCTTGTATTTCGGCCTTAGGCTTGGGAGGGCTTTGTCCCTATGTATTCGGTCCTAGAGTTTCTCTAAGGACTTGGGCTAGTGAGAACCCATCATAGTTCCACTAGATTATGCTTGTAAGCTTCATTTTGGGAATAGAATCCACCTCAAGCTTTCCTCTAAATCCACTTGTGTTCTTGAGTTGTTTTCATTCAAGACAAGGGTCGGGTCAAGCTGCAGCCAGTAGACCCTCCCCTTGCCTTGATTCCCTTGGCTACTAAGTGCTCGGCGCACAACCGGCGTTACCCGTTCGGCCCGTGTTCATACGTTCTAAGGCATCCGCAAGGAGCCAAGGTGCAAGGCTTGGTGTGGCGGCTCGGGGCCGAGAGACGCCCCCCAACAATGGTGCTTTCATTGAGAGATTTCGTCGGGAGAAGTTTCTAGAGAAGCTTCGTCGAAGATCTCTCTCCAAAGAGGTAACGCCTACAGCCCTAAGAAAATTTCAAATTCTATTTTGGGTTAATATGGTAAACATTATGGAAGAGAGTGAGGCATGTTTGAAGAGGGCAAATGACACCCTATCCAAGATTAGAAAGAATCTAAGGGATAGGAAAGAAAGAGAGAGGAAAAATGAGTTCATGAGGATGAGAGAAGAAAGAAGAAAAGAAGAGAGAAGAAGGGAGAAAAAAGTGAGGAGAGATGAAGAAAGAAGAAGAGAAGAAAAGATAGAGAGTTGGGAGTATAGGAGTACTCATGGAGCAAGTAGCTATGCTAGCCACCATGGGGAGCATGGCTATGGGGAAAGTAGGTGGAGAGAGGGCCAATTGACAATGATAAAAAGAGAGTTAGAGAAGGCCCGACAGTGTTTGAAGCTTGGGGCAAACCATGATCATATGAGACAACCCAAGAAGGAGCTTCAAGCAAAGCTTCAACACGGACGCCCTCCAACACGGACGCGTGTGCGGCTTCAAGCAAAGCTTCATCCTAAACTACGAACTTCAGTTTGCGATGATCATCTATCCGCACAAGGTAAAGATCTGATCTTCCTAATTATTTTAAAAGTTTTTAATTATAATCTATCTACGAACGGTTTTTGAATAATGATCATGAGATGAACATTGATCCCGCGCATGCCACTTCTGCTGCCATCTGAATTTTTTTAAAAATTTCTACAGCATGGGCGGGTTCCCAACAGGGTTGGGCGTTAATAACCGTAAGGTGAGAATCCAATGACGACTTTATTTCTGTAGTTATACCATGGGTCTGACTTAACTAAGGAATGGGGCCAATAACTATTAGGTTAGGTCTTCATGACTTAGAGACCAAGTAACACTGCAATTTGCCTAAGAAGCATTGTACAAGAGTTATACACTCATCTATTTATATGTCACCAATAACTGTTAGGTGAGGCGGCATGTAAATCGGTGAGACCACAGTACCCACTAGAAATTCTAGTCGCGTAGGATTTTCGTTTCTCCACCAGGAGAGTATGAGAGATTCATGAAAATAGTGGAAGTGCATTTATTTTTAAAGTTTCTAAAATAAATAGAGTTCAAGTACAAAGTCTAACTAGAATCTTTATTCTCTACAGATCACAATATCAGCTTCTAACCCTTTGACTCGTATTCTCGAGACCAATCGACTGACCGGAACCAATTATAGAGACTGGCTTAGAAACCTCAAAATTGTTCTGAGTTGTGAGAAACTAGGCTATGTACTCGAGAATGGCATCCCCAGGTTACCATCACATCCGACCGATGATCAGCGTGAGTTGCATAAAAAATGAACGGACGATGACATTAGGGTCAAGTGTTACCTCATAGCATCCATGTCAAATGAACTCCAATGCCAGCATGAGAATATGAAGAGTGCTAGAGAGATATTAGCACACTTGCAAGAGTTGTATGGTGAACAAAGCCGCACAACACGCTTTGAAGTGTCCAAGAGGCTCTTCAAGGCAAAAATGCGCGAGGGGCAGTCTGTCCATGATCACGGTTTGACTATGATCAAGGACCTAGAGGAGCTTGAGAAGCTCGTTATGACCATGCACAAGGAATTGCAAGTAGATCTGATCCTGCAATCCCTTCCTAATTCATTTGGGCAGTTTATAGTAAACTATCATATGAATAAGATTGAATGCACTAAGACCGAACTATTAAATATGTTGGTAACTACTGAAGGGGCTTTGAAAGGTTCAAGGGGCACTGTTCTTGCTGCTAAATTGACTTCTGGTTCCAAGAGAAAGTCTATTTGGAAGAAAAAGAAGCCAGCGAAGAAGCAGAAGAAAGACAAGAAGCCAAAGAAGGAAGTTCAAAAGAAAAAGGCTAATGACAAAGAAAAATGTTTCCACTGCAACATCGACGGTGATAAGTGCTAAATAATGCACAAATTAATATCTTATTCATAGCACTTATCATTATTTTAATTCATATATTTTGTAAATTCAACTAAAAAAATGTGTTACCTTCATCATTACATTTTAATAATTATCAGAGGTAATTCGAGTTGATTATTTAATGATTAAGCTTAATGAATGCAGGCCAAGTCAAACTTATTTGGGATGATCCCTGAACCCAAATCATATACACCCCGCAAATTAAATCCTCTCAAATTCTGATTCGGTCATTCATCCCAACTCCCTTATTTCTTTTCCAATATTGAGCTCATCCCGAACAAATTCCTTTCACGAGTCTCCGTGCATCCCGTTCGTGAGCCATATCCTCCCGTGTCCGGATATTCCGAGATGCCTCCCAAGACTTCCCAGCCGACCGCCATGTCTCACGATTCTATTCTTCCTGCACATCATAGCCAACCGTGACCAAACTCCCATGTCCAAAGAACAAAGTTGTTCTAGATTTCTTCCCAGCTGAATGGATATGGACCGCTTGTGATCTCCCATATCCCACGAACAAACAAAGACTTCCCGGCCGTCCGCCACATTCCCTTCTTTCACGACCGGGTCCCCAACTTCTTCCACGCCCAGCCGAGATCCATGCTCAACCTCTCTTCATTCCACGTCATCATGCAAATCCCCTTCATTCCATCTCCTACGTCCCATCCATCTTCTGGATTATTTCCCAGTCGAGACCCACGGACCTCATCCTTATCCCTTCCGCATTCAAAGCTCTAGCTTATCCCCTGCTTCTATGCTTCCCGAGCTTATCCTCCCAAGATAGAGCTGAATCCAACATTATTCCGGATTTCCTTCCAGCCGTCCCAGATTCCATTCATTCCCAACATCATCAGATTCATCTTCCCCTATTTCGGAACAACTTCCTCCCAGCCGCATCTCAGTCGGAAGCGATCTCCCGCATCCTAAACCATCTCCTCGTCATCACGAATCAAAGCAACTCCTTTCGCTCCCAGCTCAACCTCAAATCCCAACTTCATGGCTTCCGATTCTTCTTCCCGGACTTCTCGGAAACAGAACACACCAGCTCACGGGTCATCTTTTCTTCTTCCGAACTCCCAAGATTTCCTCTCATTCCAGATTAACTTCATTCCGCGTTGTTCACGATTCGGCTTCATCTTCCCGAGCTTCACGGCATCCAAGCTCTTCCTCCCAGATTTTGCCCGCATCATCCAAAGAATCCATAACCTGCCAATACATCCAGCCTTCAAACACTCACGGGATAACCTCAAATCCCAGCAAACTTCCCACGCCTATCCTCACAGTCTTCCCATGCTTTGGAATAGATCCGAGATCCTCTCAACGTTCTCGCCATCCCCTGCAGCCAAGGATCAAGCCGACTTCATCCCATTCCGATCCTAGCTCCCATTTGTCCACGTCCGCAGCCTCCTTCCCCTGTTCTGCATGTCCCTTCCCTTCCGAGGAGAACCAGCAACCATCCAACGACCGGATCAGATTCGGCAACATCTCCACATCATCCTCTTCTTCGGATCAAGCCAATGAACTTCCCAGATTTCCTCCAAGGAGCAGTATCTATCCACCATCCACGGAAGAGATAAAGCCTCCACAGCATTATCCACCCATTCGGAATAGCCACAAGGAAGAGAGAGAGGAAGATGGGCTGCCTATATAAAGGGAAGACTTTGATCAGAGGGGGGCATTCCCTCTTCCACCATGGGGGGTTGATCCCATCTATCTCTCACAGGCCAAGTTCCACGGGAAACAGAGGAGGGAGAAGAGTCTGGGCATTTTGGGAATGATTTCCCAAAGGAAGGAATCGATCTAAGGGGAATCACAAGAGGAAGAGAAGAAAGTGACGGGAGCCCGCTGCTGTGCTGCTGCTGCCGTCTATCACTGCATGGAAGCTTAAGCTCTTCTCTAGGGCTGGATGCAGCCCTAGCAAAAGGATAAGGGTTTTTTTTTATTTTTTGATTTCTATTCTTGGGGTTGTATGAACTTATTGTTTTTAATGGATATTTTCTTTTGAATCATATTTAATTTCTGTGATTTTAAGTATAATGTTCGTACAACTGTTCTTCATGATCACTAGGTAAATATAAGATAGTCCATGCTTAGGGAAGATGCGATGTGCTGCCACCTTAGATTAGGGTAGACATTTCATGCCAACTGAAGATGGATTATGCCCAAATTACTTTTGTGAAATTTTATTCGAATGCTTATTAGGCTTGTAGCCAATTTGTATGTTTATCCAAGAATAAATTAAAAATATAATTAATCCTTCTTTCGATGTTAGTGGTGAATTCCTTGCCCTAGGTTCTCCTAAATTGATATCCCTTTAATTGCATTTTCTTTTATTAAATTGCTTAGTTTAATAGTCTTTACAAATTCATTCTTTTAAATATTTGTATTTTTAAAGAAAAATAACTATACCCCAATCCCTGTGGATCGATATCCGTAATCACTATCTTACTAGATACGTGCTATTGCGTGGTCTTTAAAGTTGACTATCAATTTTTGGCGCCGTTGCCGGGGATTGTTAGCATAGTTGTTTTTCTTTTCATTAAAAAAAAAATTTCAAAAAAAAAATTCCAAAAAATATATATATCTAAAATAAAATAAAAATATTTTCTATTTTTTTGTTACTTTTCTTATCTCCTTCTTCTCTCTTACTAATTTTTGATTTTGGTATTATTTAATCAGGAATCAAAGAAGACATCTGGGACGATCAAAAAGAAAATTGCTGGAAAAGAAATGCTGTAGAGGTTTGCCTTAAAAAAAATAAAAAAATGCTCGGGAAATTTCCTTTGGTAACCTCTAAACCTTTTTTATTTAAATTCCCTTTTGTGGTGATTGTTTGATTTTAAATTTAGCAAAAGTGTGAATGCATGCCTGATACACATACACAAATTAATCCGCACATAGTAAGGGCAATCACCCCAACAAGATAAGAACTGGATTTCATCACCAGATTCTTGCCCAAATTAGGTGAATCAATTCTCACATAGCCATCATTTTAAATTAAAATCAATTAGATGTTGGCCCCTAGGGACATTCGAGCTCAATAGGACGAAGATCACCGAAAGTTGCACCAATTTCGCTTTGTGGCTCAGTTGATGTCTAGGCAAGCTTTGTCCCAAGGAAGACAGTTCATCTGTTCGAGACAAGTGGTTTTTAAGTGGGACCTTTGCGAACGCATCGTGACCCCCCCACTTACCTGAGAGCTTATCTGGTCAACTAAATTTATTAGACCGGATTGGAGGCTTAGGTGCCCTCTTCAAACCAGTTAGGAGCTGTCTAGTAATTTTAGGGCAAATACAAGGATTTGATGTATTTTTCTTTTAGTGCATGCTTGACTGTACGTGATTGATCTGAAAAGTATTGGTGCATGCTAGGGTGTCGTTCCAAATCTCCTGAACTATTACCTTTTGACCCTGAAATAGAACGGACCCTTAGAAATATTCGAGCTGAGATCAGAACATTAGAATCAACTATACCCGGTATGATTTGATAAAGATGCGCGGCGTCTGGCTGAAGACGTTAAACTTAGCGCTTGTTGGGAGGCAACCCAATTCTCGTAGGTTATTTTTGCATATTTTCTTGTCGTATTTTTTTTGTTATATTGCATTAACAGGATCCCTCATATTACTGATGCAATTACGGTAAAATGCTTCCATCCTTCATATGCATCATATCTTCGTCCACAATTAAAAAATAAATAAATAAATAAATAAATAAAAATAAAAAATAATAATAATATAATATTATTACAAAAAAAATTGAGGACAATGTCTGATCTAGGTTGGGGGGTATAGGATTCGAATTTTTGAAGAAAGTTTTCGTATTTTTAAATAATTTTATCTCAAAAAAAAAAACATTGAGGATAATGTCTGATCTAGGTTGGGGGGTATAAGATTCGAATTTTATAAGAAATTTTACTTTGGATTTTCGCATTATTGAATAAGTTTTTCGAAAAAAAAACCTAATTTCTGTGCTTTAGTGCTGAAATGATAAACACACAAAGTATATAAAATCTAAAAAGCCCAATGACTAGTCAGGAGTAAGTCAATTTGAGTTATTAAAAGTTCTTTTAGTGAATTGTAAGATAATTTTTACTTTGGAATTTCACAACACACATGGCCTGCACTTCTAAGGGTTAAGTTCAACATTATGTTGTTAAGTCTAGTAGCAACCTTGAGTCCTGATGAATCATACCTATTTAATTCACTATTATCCCCAAAAAAAAAGTGAATTTAGTCAGGTACATCGAAAAGGGCTATCTATCGTTAAAAGGTCAGCGGGCTTGTGATGATGAACCCGAGCATAGGTCCGTAGGGGAGTCTTAATGCCCAACACCTTATGCCATCTAGTGTGGGAGTGTTGACTGAATGCTTGCTATATGGAGGAATCATTACAAGAGTAAAAATGCGTAATTTATAAATACAAAATAAAAAAAAAGAAAAGAAAAAAATAGAAAAATAGAAAATAATATTGACCTTGAAAAAGACGATAGTGTGAAAGCCGTCGTTGTAAAAATTCGAGTAAACTGAAATATTACAGATAAAGCCCATGAGGTATTAAAGTAAACATCCACAACTCTCGAAATCTTGCAAGATAGGATGATTTTGAATCAGTGATTAGGTCTTATCTGACCAATTCTTGGAAACTACTAGCTTTAGCAGTATTTTGGAGAATCTAAAGCCTTAGCTTGTGTATGGTCCAGATTTCACCAAGCACCCAAGTATAAAAAGTCTTACAACTCCCTAACGGAAACTTAATGACCTCAACTTGAATTGCATCTTGACTTAGGATTTGGGCTGACTTAGTAATTAAAACTTTGTGTGTTTTTGAAATTATTGGTACTTATGCATTTGAAATCAGATTTTATAAAACAGTAAAATAAATTCTTTAGGTAGGGACAGCAGTTTGTGGGTATCTGAGCCGGAAATCCTCACGAGACAAAACTCGTTCACTAGGGCCACCTAGGGGTTTAAAGCCTTATTGCATATGGTAAATGCAATCGCGATTCCTGCGAAAGTGAATTAGTTTTTTTATTTTATTTTGCTCGAGGACTAGCAAAATGCAGGTCGGGGGGTGTGATAAGTGCTAAATAATGCACAAATTAATATCTTATTCATAACACTTATCATTATTTTAATTCACATATTTTGTAAATTCAACTAAAAAAATGTGTTACCTTCATCATTACATTTTAATAATTATCAGAGGTAATTCGAGTTGATTATTTAATGATTAAGCTTAATGAATGCAGGTCAAGTCAAACTTATTTGGGATGATCCCTGAACCCAAATCATATACACCCCGCAAATTAAATCCTCTCAAATTCTGATTCGGTCGTTCATCCCAACTCCCATATTTCTTTTCCAATATTGAGCTCATCCCGAACAAATTCCTTTCACGAGTCTCCGTGCATTCCGTTCGTGAGCCATATCCTCCCGTGTCCGGATATTCCGAGATGCCTCCCAAGACTTCCCAGCCGACGGCCATGTCTCACGATTCTATTCTTCCTGCACATCATAGCCAACCGTGACCAAACTCCCATGTCCAAAGAACAAAGTTGTTCTAGATTTCTTCCCAGCTGAATGGATATGGACCGCTTGTGATCTCCCATATCCCACGAACAAACAAAGACTTCCCGGCCGTCCGCCACATTCCCTTCTTTCACGACCGGATCCCCAACTTCTTCCACGCCCAGCCGAGATCCATGCTCAACCTCTCTTCATTCCACGTCATCATGCAAATCCCCTTCATTCCATCTCCTACGTCCCAGCCATCTTCTGGATTATTTCCCAGCCGAGACCCACGGACCTCATCCTTATCCCTTCCACATTCAAAGCTCCAGCTTATCCCCTGCTTCTATGCTTCCCGAGCTTATCCTCCCAAGATAGAGCTGAATCCAACATTATTCCGGATTTCCTTCCAGCCGTCCTAGATTCCATTCATTCCTAACATCATCAGATTCATCTTCCCCTGTTTCGGAACAACTTCCTCCCAGCCGCATCTCAGCCGGAAGCGATCTCCCGCATCCTAAACCATCTCCTCGTCATCACGAATCAAAGCAACTCCTTTCGCTCCCAGCTCAACCTCAAATCCCAACTTCATGGCTTCTGATTCTTCTTCCCGGACTTCTCGGAAACAGAACACACCAGCTCACGGGTCATCTTTTCTTCTTCCGAACTCCCAAGATTTCCTCTCATTCCAGATTAACTTCATTCCGCGTTGTTCACGATTCGGCTTCATCTTCCCGAGCTTCACAGCATCCAAGCTCTTCCTCCCAGATTTTGCCCGCATCATCCAAAGAATCCATAACCTGCCAATACATCCAGCCTTCAAACACTCACGGGATAACCTCTCCAGATTTCACCAAGCACCCAAGTATAAAAAGTCTTACAACTCCCTAACGGAAACTTAATGACCTCAACTTGAATTGCATCTTGACTTAGGATTTGAGCTGACTTAGTAATTAAAACTTTGTGTGTTTTTGAAATTATTGGTACTTATGCATTTGAAATCAGATTTTATAAAACAGTAAAATAAATTCTTTAGGTAGGGACAGCAGTTTGTGGGTATCTGAGCCGAAAATCCTCACGAGACAAAACTCGTCTACTAGGGCCACCTAGGGGTTTAAAGCCTTATTGCATATGGTAAATGCAATCGCGATTCCTGCGAAAGTGAATTAGCTTTTTTATTTTATTTTGCTCGAGGACTAGCAAAATGCAGGTCGGGGGGTGTGATAAGTGCTAAATAATGCACAAATTAATATCTTATTCATAGCACTTATCATTATTTTAATTCACATATTTTGTAAATTCAACTAAAAAAATGTGTTACCTTCATCATTACATTTTAATAATTATCAGAGGTAATTCGAGTTGATTATTTAATGATTAAGCTTAATGAATGCAGGTCAAGTCAAACTTATTTGGGATGATCCCTGAATCCAAATCATATACACCCCGCAAATTAAATCCTCTCAAATTCTGATTCGGTCGTTCATCCCAACTCCCATATTTCTTTTCCAATATTGAGCTCATCCCGAACAAATTCCTTTCACGAGTCTCCATGCATTCCGTTCGTGAGCCATATCCTCCCGTGTCCGGATATTCCGAGATGCCTCCCAAGACTTCCCAGCCGACCGCCATGTCTCACAATTCTATTCTTCCTGCACATCATAGCCAACCGTTGTTAGGGTTTCCCAGTGCCCTAGGGCGCAGCGGAAGATACAGGATTATAAAATTTTCTTATAAAACCCATTATATGAAACCCTAATAAGCCAAGATCGCCTTAATAGTATAACCAAATAATGTAGAAAATATAATCTTGGTATAGAAGAATAGCTATCACGCTATATCCAATATATCTGAAGATGTCCTAAGGTGCCCAAATGTTCACCCTCCGATGTTGATCCACACAGGAATGGGTTCAAGACTCTAGCTCCACCAAAACTTGATTCTAATTGTTCAATCCTTCCAAAGGATTTAATTGGCTGATTTTCCTTCACTTCCTTCTTCCTTTCTACCTCTAAAACATTCACTAGCCTTTTTGTCCTAAAGAAGACCCTCTTGTCTTGGGTTAGGACAAAAGAGAGAGGCTTGTAAGAAAGAAGGGATAAGGGAGAGAGAAGGAGAGACTTTTTCTTTGATGATCTTTAGAACTCCAAGGCACCTCCTTATTTATAAGAGATGGAGGGATGCATCATAAAGGGATGCATCCCATCCACACACCTCATCATGATGAGGCATGTGTCAAGAGATGCATCCCATCATGATGGGGTGCTAAGGAGAAGGGTGTATCAACTTCTTTCTCACATCTTCCTCTTAAATCATGATGATCCAAGGGCCCAAATGCAGTGAACCAAAGCCAATGGTCCAGATCTAGGTGCCATCTAATGGTCCAGATCAAGACATCATCATCCAGGGTGCCATCCAATGGTCCAGAAGTAAGATGCCATCACCGATGGTCCAGATTCAGGCGCTGAGCAACGGTCCAGATCTTTCATCCAGAGAGCCATCCAGTGGTCCAGATTCAGGCGCTGAGCAACGGTCCAGATCTTTCATCCAGAGAGCCATCCAGTGGTCCAGATTCAGGCGCTAACCAGTGGACCAGATCCTTCATCCAGAAAGCCATCCAATGGTCCAGATGAAGGCGCCAACCAGTGGACCAGATCCTTCATCCAGGAAGCGATCCAATGGTCCAGAAGTGAAGGCCCTATCAAACCCAATCCAATTGGGTTTAACCAACTTAAAGAAAATATTAAACCTAATCAAATCAGGTCTAATTAAAGCCAAATGGGTTTCAACTCTTGGCTAACCCATATTAGGTCATGATCTAATCATATTAGATCAACCAAATCTAAGAATCATATTCGAATTTAATTTGAATCAGGAGCTAGGGTTTGCAACACGTGCTAGCATGTTCATCTTGCAAACATGATCTAATCCAATTAGACCCTTGATCAATTCCCTTGTGTGTGCCCCATTGGGTTCCTTATCTTAGCCAGCAGTAGGTGCAGGTGCAAGTTGACCTAACCTGATTAGAATACCTCTAATCCAATTTAGGTTCAATTTAGTGCTAAACCTGACTTAGCAATCAGAACCTTTCTGATGCTTTGATCTAATCAAACTCTTTGATCCGATCAACCCACAAGACATGATTGACGTCTAGCAACGTATCATGTCCACCCGGAAGATGAGGAATGTATTGGACAAATCCAAACATACCCTTCAGTGGAAAGTTACTGTGCAATTCAATCCCTCAGTCATACTACATCCTGAATAAGTGCTCGAGTATGGATCAATATCAAACTCAATCACTTATTCATGTCTCTCTCAATCTTTTATATGATAATTCAAACAATGAAACATTAGAAACTCTTTCTAATATTCATTTTGCTTTGATCAAAGGCTTCGTGAATCATCATAAGATTAGAGTAAGTAGGATGTTACCTTCTCTTACTAGAAGTGACTGATTCCTTGTTGACCTACTCACAACCTTCGTACAAAATCCACCATATCCAGAATATCCCGTACACAACGCAATATCGTGAATGAGGGTAAACCAAAACATAGCTTCAAGTGCACAAGGTACCATGGTGATCTCAGGTCTAAGGATCACTTGCACAACTCCCACTATGAGAACCATCTTTTGATAATTAAGTAAGAATCCATAAGATGTTCTCATGGCTGGTCATTTCAGTGAACTCATTCCTCTAATGAGCACCCACATCTTTGTATTAGTGTCTCACACAAGTGATTGTGAGATCAATCACCCTCTACATTGAGCATACATAAGATGTGCCAGTCTTTCCGGTAATATTGATCCCCGACTCAATATACCAATTTGACTGGGAATATTCTAAATTAGGATTTTAGGATTTTAGGTCTCACTGGTATGATCTCATCATAACCCTTAAAACCAATGTCCTAATTTATGGGGTTCATCATCCAATAATAAAATAGATAAGCAGCAAATGATGAAACACAATGCCTTTATTGATATATATCGAGTGTCAAAGTACATGATTTGGAGGATTACAAAGAAAAACCCATCAAATGATTGGCTTATAGGGCATCTACTCTTTCAATCTCCCACTTGCACTAAAGCCAATCGCGCTTATATTTTAACCCCATACAATCGAGGTGACGATTGAATTGCTGCTGTGGTAGAGCTTTAGTAAATGGGTCTGCTATATTGTTCTTTGTGTCTACTCGTTCAATCTTGACGTCTTGTCTTTCGATTATCTCTCGAACAAGGTGGAAGCGCCTCAAAATGTGCTTGGATCTATGATGAGACCTTGGTTCCTTAGCCTGTGCAACTGCTCCAGTGTTATCGCAATAAACTGGTGTTGCCCAGATAGACAACCCAAGAGGGAGGGGGGTGAATTGGGTTTTTAATATAATTTGGCTAATTAAAACTTTGTGGATGATTAATTAAAAACTATAGCAAGTTATTTAATTAAAGCCTAGTGCTGTGAGTAATGTGCGGGGAAGGAGATGAGAGACAATGCACTACAAACACAAAGTTTTATAGTGGTTCGGAGCTAACCCTTGCTCCTACATCCACTCCCCAAGTCTCACTTGGGAATTTCACTATAACCCCCTTGGATTACAGCCGGTTGTTTTACAAGCTCACAACCAAACTTGTTGTTTTACGAGCTCACAACGAACTCGGTCGGTTTTCCCAGGCTCACCGACTAGAACCAACCCCGATTGTTTTTCCGGGCTCACAATCAAACCCTTACACACGTTGGTTTTAACTTGGCTCACCAACCAACCTTAAACCCCTTGATTCAATCCCCCGATTGAATCAAGTAAATACAAGAGATAGAAGAAAACAGAAAATAGCTTCTCAAAAAGCAGATTTAAGACAATATAATCGTAAAGGAGTTAGAAGCCCTCAAACACTTTTAAGCTGGTGAAGAGGTATGGCTTCTGGAACTCCGGTCTCCTCTTGAAAGAGTGGTCGACTTGAATGCAGGAGGAGGAAGCTTTGATTGTTGGGAAGAAGTTGTTGGAGCAGTAAATGCAGATCTCCCCTTTTTCGTTTAAGAGCACTTGGAGAGCTTGAAAACTTGAATGCTTGGAGTGGAATATCTGTTCTCCTCCTTGCTACAGTCCTCTGTGGCTATTTAAGCCAACCCCCACGGAAACTAGCCGTTACTCTGCTTTTTCTGGCCGTTCTGCACACTCTGCGCAGCCTGACAATATGACCGTTGGTGGGTTGGAGTCGACTCGCGCGATCAGGAGTCGACTCGGCTGTAGCAGGAGTCGACTCACGCTTTTCCGGAGTCGACTCGGCAACTGTTCCAAATTTGAATTAAAGTTGCCGTCTTGACTGGGAGTCGACTCGTCTTGACCTGGAGTCGACTCGCCAACTTCTGGAGTTGACCTGGCAATTTTTTGGAGTCGGCTCATCCACTGAAGTCCGTGGATCCAAATTTGAATTTTGTCCACTCGAGTCGACTCGACTGTCCTGGGAGTCGACTCGAATCTCAGAGCCCGAACTCTCGATTCTCTGTCGTTTGGCTCATCCAGTCTTGGAGTCGACTCGAACCTCCTTGGAGTCGACTCGGCTCTCAGTTTCCGAAAGTTGGTCTTCTGCCTTTTGACGTGTAGCTTGTCTTGGAGTCGACTCGAGCTGTCTGTGAGTCGACTCGAATCTCAGAGGCAGTAACATGGTCTTCTGTCTGTTGATGGTCGCTCAGTCTCGGAGTCGACTCGTGTACTGCGGGAGTCGACTCGAATCTCAGAGTCCGAAAATCGTTCTCTGACTTTTTCCTTGTATTCCTCTGAGAGTCGACTCTTACCTTCTTTGGAGTCGACCTGCCAACCATCGGAGTCGACTCGCGTTCCACTGGAGTCGACTCGAATCTCAGACCCGAAAACTGCTCTCTGACTTTTCTGCCTGTGACTGCTTGGAGTCGACTCTTACTTCCCTGGAGTCGACTCGGTGAACATTGGAGTCGACTCGCGCACTTCAGGAGTCGACTCGTTGACAGGTTCTGAGATGAAGCTTTCTGTTCTTCTTTCTGTTCTCAGTCGGAGTCGACTCGTACTAATCTGGAGTCGACTCGAGCTCGTGCTAGTGAACTTGATACGCTTGGAGTCGACTCGTGATACTCGGGAGTCGACTCGAGTCTCAGACATTGGTTCATGCAGACTTCTTAACTTATCCAAAATACTATGAACCAAGTCTAGAAACACTTGGACAGGATTTTCACTGAAACACTCAATTGAATTCATTAGTAATCACAAGATATACTCAATTGCTTTGAGCTCATCAAAATCAAATGGGGTTTTAATCAATCACTCCACAATCTCCCCCTTTTTGATGATGACAAAACTTTGAGTATATGTAAAATGAATTGCTCATAAAACAATGAAGTAAAATCCATAAATGAATTCAAATGTCTGATAATTTAATTTATCCAAGTTTGAAAGGAGTGAAACATTAAATTTCGGAGTTAAAGCTCCCCCTTTCATTTGGAATTATATAAGCCTTCATATTATGCAATCAATTGTTTGGCTTATATGTCATTAATGATTTAGCTTGATTAAAATTCAGATTCTCCCCCTCAACATATGCATTCAACTATGTTTTGATTCTCTGAATTTTCTTTTAATGCTTTGAAGTTTTTAAACTGAATTTTATCTTTTTAGAGGGAAAATCTGTCAATTTGTTCTTGAGTAGGATTCAGCTAATCTCCGAATATCCCTTGAATAGATTCTGGAGATTACTCCATTAGGAGCCCCAAAAGAGAGATAATGAGCCTCGAGGTACCGAATCCACTTAGAACAAGTTTGTGTGTGTTTTTAAGAGTTTATCGTTATATTTATTTCCATTGATTTCTTTTACATATTTTTTTTAATATTTCTCCCCTTTTACATATTTTACCATATTTTATACATATTTCTCCCCCTTTTTGTCATCATACCAAAAAGGAGGTAATCACACACAATCAATGGCACAATCAACAAATGGCACATCAAATGGCACATAATTGAAGATAAAATGTCTACTCATTGTATTGATATGAATGTGAATACATTTGAGAATACAATAAGTAAAGCAAAACAAGACAAAACACAAAAACATCTATGGCCTCCTCGAGGATGAGGCTCCCCCTCTCGAGGATGCATCTCCTCCTCTGGAGGATGTGGCTCCTCCTCTCGAGGATGTGGCTCCTCCTCTCAATCGGCTCTGCTCCATGAGGAGGGTGACTGCATCTGTCACATGGCCAAGCTGTGCGATGATAGACGTGGTGGCTCTGCTATGTGTAGTGGAGAGCTCTGTCACCGACGCCTGAAGCTCAGTCACCGATGTCTGAAGTGCGTCCAGCTTGTCGATGAGTACATTCGACAAGCGCTCGGCCCCCTCGGTGGTGGTGTGCATGTCACGACCTATCTCCTCTCGCATCTGTCGAGTGGAGCTCGTGACCTCACTCATGCTGTGGAACTGGGCCTGGACCAAACTCCGGATATTGTAGATCTCTTCCCGTACATGAGCCGTCATGTCAGTCACGGCTGTCAAGGAAGGGACCAACTGAGAAGATACGGGTGCAGGAGTGGGAGCAGGCACCGCACCTCGGAGCTCCCGAAGCAGCTCGTCCCTCAGATCTCGGACGATCTCCTGCCGCAGCTCCCGGAGCTGCTCTGGATCAATCCGAACCTCCATAGATGGTGTAGCTGAGGAGGAAGGTCCGGCAAAGGTGGTAGGAGCAGGAGGAGTGGATGGGAGGTCTGGATGGTCTGGAAGGTCTGGGTAGTCTGAATCTGGCTCAGGACTGGGTGATGGTCTGGTGGTCTGAGCAGTGAGAGTAGACTTCCTAACCCAGATCCCTTCTCTCTTCCGAAATCCCATCCTGTGCATAGTCCCCGTACACAGGCGATCAGTCCATCGCAAGGCACGAGAGGGTTCCCTCTCAGGAATGGGAATCTCGTACTGCCTAAAAAGAAGAGTGAATAACATCCCGTATGGGAGTGAGAGCCTAGGTCTATCTAGGGGCTCACACATATACCTATAAATGAGCTTTGGGAAGTTGATCGGGGTGTCCTGAAGGATATGAGACATAATAGCTAAGTCCCTCTCATTCACAAAATCAAATCTCCCTGTCTTAGGGAAGATGGACCTGGACAGAATGCTCAAAAGGATTCTCACTTCAATAGGAAGTGAGCTAGCAGATACCTCATCTAGGGGGGACTGAGGTGGATGCCCTAAGACGACCGTAAGGGCCGCAACTCTATCCTCAGGGTGTGCGGGAGCCACCCCTACTAATGGAAGGTGAAGGATATGGGCAATGAGGTCCTCTGTGACACGCAACGGGACACCTACTACCGTACCCTCGATACCTCCATCTCCCCGATGGACGGTACTGTAAAACTCTTGAACTAGGCCAGGATAGGTGGGAAGGTCCAAGGTGAGGAAGTACTCTAGGCCCTGGGCTCTAAGCCTATCGCCTATGGTGAACCCCTCTCGGGAGAGATAGTCGAAATCGACAAACCTCCCGGAGGTGACGGCCTTCCCGGCCAACGGCCTAACGAGAACCACCCTAGGCGGGGACCGATCCGGAGGTGGTTGCCTCGCGGGATCGTGCCGCGCCTTGGAGCGTCGCTCGGGACCGGCCTCGGGACGGGACCTCTTCCTAACGACGGTCTTACGAGGCATCTTGACTTAAACGGGAAGAAAAATACCTAGAGGACGGTGAAGAACCGACAGAGGAAGCTCGGGACGGACCGGAAATGACCTAGGAACGGACGGAAACTCAATGTCCGGCGAAGAATCGACGGAAAAAGGGCTTGGAGACGATCGGGGATGACCTAGGAGTCGGCTCTAGGGCTTTGTGAACAGTGGCGGCTTGAGGAAAAGTGTTTGCGAAACGACAAACCTAGGGTTAAAAAGTCGGATCCCGACTGCGAGTCGACTCCCCTGAGTCGCGAGTCGACTCGAGGAGTCGACTCGACCTCGAGTCGACTCCAGAATATGCGCGAGTCGACTCTCTGTTAGCGCATGTAGACTTCGAGTCGACTCCCGACAGTGTGCGAGTCGACTCCCCCTCAGCTGCCAACTTTGCGAGTCGACTCCCGCTAATGCGCGAGTCGACTCCCCCTTAGGAGCCGGCTCTGAAACTTACTCGAGTCGTCTCTAACCTTGGCACGCACCTAAAAACCATGCCATAATCGTGCCAAATGAGGGAAAATCACCTAATTAAGGACTGATTTGATGATCACTGCATAGAAACTCTATTTTAACCTCATTCTAATCATCAAAATCAATTAATCTAGTGAAAAACTCCCACTAGGATGGATCAATCACTCCTAATCCCCTTCTAAGCACACTAAACCTCTCTTCACTTAGGGGTTTTGTAAAAATGTCTGCTAATTGATTATCAGTACATACAAATTGGAGTGACACATCACCATTCAATACATGATCTCTTATGAAGTGATGTCTTATCTCAATGTGTTTAGTTCTTGAGTGTTGAATTGGATTTTTAGTTAGATTTATGGCACTTGTGTTATCACAATTAATGAGAATTTTATCTTGTTTAATGCCATAATCTTCTAATTGTTGTTTAATCCATAAGATTTGAGCACAACAACTCCCGGCTGCAACATATTCAGCTTCTGCAGTGGATAATGCAACCGAGTTTTGTTTCTTGCTAAACCATGAGATTAGGTTTTCTCCTAGAAATTGACAAGACCCGCTGGTACTTTTTCTATCAAGCTTACATCCAGCGAAGTCTGAATCTGTGTACCCTATTAAGTTTAGGCTAGATTCTTTAGAGTACCACAGCCCTATGTTCTTAGTTCCAATTAAGTATTTAAAGATTCTCTTAACTGCAGCTAGGTGTGATTCTTTAGGATTAGCCTGATATCTAGCACACATGCACACACTAAACATAATATCAGGCCTACTTGCAGTAAGATACAGTAAAGAACCTATCATACCTCTATAAAGTTTTTGATCTACAGATTTACCTGATTCATCTTGGTCTAACTTGCATGATGAGCTCATGGGGGTGCTGATTGACTTGTTTCCCTCCATATCAAACTTCTTGAGCATCTCCTTGATATATTTTGCTTGATTGATGAAGATGCCTCCTTCAGATTGTTTGATTTGAAGCCCGAGAAAATAGTTCAGCTCTCCCATCATGCTCATCTCAAACTCACTCTGCATCAAATCAGCAAATTCCTCGCAGAGGCGATTGTTAGTAGCACCGAAAATGATATCATCAACATAGATCTGTACTAATAACATATCCTTATTTTTCTTTTTCAGAAATAATGTTGTATCTACATTTCTCCTAGAGAATTCATGTTCTAATAGGAATTTACTAAGTCTCTCATACCATGCTCTAGGTGCTTGTTTTAGTCCATAAAGCGCTTTGTTCAGTTTATACACATGATTAGGGTATTGATGATTTTCAAAACCAGGAGGTTGTTCTACATACACCTCCTCATTAATAAACCCATTTAGAAAAGCACTTTTTACATCCATTTGATATAGCTTGAAGTCCTTAGAGCATGCATATGCTAATAGAAGTCTAATCGCCTCAAGTCTAGCTATGGAAGCAAAGGTTTCATCAAAATCTATGCCTTCTTCTTGATTATAACCCTTTGCTACTAGTCTAGCCTTATTCCTTATAACAATTCCATTTTCATCTAGTTTATTTTTATATATCCATTTTGTACCTATTATTGGATATTCAGAAGGTCTCTCTACTAGATCCCACACTTTGTTTCTAGTAAATTGGTTTAGTTCTTCTTGCATTGCATTTATCCAATTTACATCATTTTCGGCTTCTTCTATATGTTTGGGCTCAAAGTGTGAAACAAAAGCTAGATGGTTGTTCAAATTTCTAAGAGATGCTCTAGTCCTAACCGGTTGTGATGGATCATCTAGAATTAGTTCCTTAGGATGCCCGTGAGCATACCTCCAAGCTTTAGTTAGCCCATGATCCACTATAGGCTCTTGGTTTGATGATTCTCCTTCAATCAACTTTTGATTACCATCTTGTAATCCCACCTCATCTATCTTTTCTTCAAGTATTTCAATATCATCATCAAGATTGGCTTTCTTACTAGAGGAGATGTCACTAGAGTCATCAAATACAACATGTATAGATTCTTCTATAACTAGTGTTCTTTTATTAAAGACTCTATAGGCTTTACTAGTTGTAGAATAACCTAAGAATATTCCTTCATCAGATTTAGGGTCAAATTTTCCTAGATTATCTTTCCCATTATTATGTACAAAACACCTACATCCAAAAACATGAAAATAGTTAACCTTTGGTTTTCTGTTTTTCCACAGTTCATAAGGTGTTTTCTTTATGATGGGTCTTAATAGAACTCTATTTAATATATGGCAAGAAGTATTAATGGCTTCTCCCCAAAAGTACTTAGGGAGGTTACTTTCACATAACATCGTTCTAGCCATTTCCTCTAGTGTTCTATTTTTCCTTTCCACAACTCCATTTTGTTGTGGTGTCCTAGGTGCAGAAAAATTATGGGTTATCCCCTTTTTACTATAAAATTCATCAAATAATTGATTTTCGAATTCGGTACCATGGTCACTTCTAATGGCTATGACTGAAGACTCTCTAGCATTTGTTACTTCCTTATGGAACTTTTTAAACATGGAAAATGCTTGGTCCTTATGTGCTAGAAACATGACCCATGTGTACCTAGAGTAATCATCTACTATGACTAGACCATATTTATTTCCACCTAGGCTTGTTGTTCTAGTTGGACCAAATAGGTCCATGTGAATAATTCTAGAGGCCTAGAGGTAGAGACACATTTTATGAGTTTAAAAGAATTCCTAGATTGTTTGCCAAATTGACATGCTTCACAGATTTTGTTCTTTTCAAATTTTAACTTTGGCAAACCTATCACGGAATCTCTTTTAACTAATTTAGTTATTGTGTCCATGCTTGCATGACCTAACTTACGGTGCCATAACCAACTAGCATTATTATCTTTAGTTTCATTAACAACTAAACATTGGTTATGTTTTGCAAGGTCTTCTAGGTCTACCACATATACATTTCCACGTCTAATCCCTTTAAAAACTAAACTATTATCATTAGTATTTGTTATAATGCACAGTGATGGTTTAAACATAACATCATATCCTTTGTCACATAATTGACTAATGCTTAACAAGTTATGCTTAAGACCATCAACATATCTAACAATATCTATAAAAGTAGAAGGGGTGATTTGAACTTTACCAATACCAATGATGTGACCTTGGTTGTTGTCTCCAAACGTCACAGCACCTCCCTTCTTAGCTTCAAGGGTGAAAAATTGGTCTTTATCACCCGTCATGTGCCTTGAGCAGCCACTATCCAAATACCAGCAATTTTTGTTGACCTTGGCTGCAAGACACTCCTACACAAGCAAATCATGTCATCTTAGGTACCCAAGTTTTCTTGGATCCTTCATGGTTAGTCAAGTTGGTTCCTTTTGGAACCCATACCCTTTTAATTTTTTTTTTAGTTTTACTTTTCCTAAAATTACATACATTTGCTTTATGGCCTACTGTACCACAACAAAAGCAGGTTATTTTTTTAGTTTTTGTTTTCCCAGCTTTAACAAAGAAGTTACTAAGAAGTTTTTGCTTATTCCTTGGTTTATATCCTAAACCGGCTTTATTAAACACTGCACGTTGACTATTTAGTATCATGTTTAATTTTTCAGAACTATAGGTAAATCTTTCAACTAAGGGTTTGTATTTGTTAAGTTCTTTAGTTAGTGTCTGATTTTCGGCTTTTAGATCATTAAGTTCTTTAGTAAGATCCTTATCTAAGGTTTGTTTATATTTTTTAAGTTCTGAAAATTCCTTAGTTAGTTTTTCATTTTCTTTAGTTAAGGTGTTGGTCTTTTGAGTTAAAAGTTGGTTGCTTGTTTTAAGTTCTATATTTTCTTTGGTGATTAAATCCTTATCCTTAACTAATTTATCGTATTTATGTAGGTATGATTGATTAGTTATTTTCAGTTCTTTATTCTTAAGATTTATAGCCTTATATTCTACCATTAATTCATTAAATGCATCATAAAGTTCATCAAAAGAAAAATCAGGATGCGTGTCGGAAGTTACCTCGTTTTCGTTGGCCATGAAACAGAGATTGGCCTTCTCTTCTTGTTCATCATCTGATGAGGAGGATGATGAGTCGGAGTCCGATAGGGTAGTCACAAGTGCCTTTTTCTTCTTGTACTTACTCCCCTTCTTCAGTAAGGGGCACTCTGCTCTTATGTGACCCGGCTTCTTGCACTCGTAACAACCAATCCCCTCATTTTTCCTTTCCTTACCTTTGTCCTTCCGGTAGGAATTTGAGGGGCCTCTCCTTTGATGATAGGACTTCTTGTGGTTGATGAATTTCTTGAACTTGCGCACAAGAAGAGCCTCACCACCATCTTCCTCATCTTCTTCTTCTTCGCTGCTGCTGCTGCAAGACAAGTCCTTGTTAGAAGAAGTAGATTTAAGGGCTATTACCTTTTTCTTATGGGAGGACTCTTCCTCGTTGTGTTGTTTCATGGTGAGCTCGTGCATCATGAGGGATCCAAGAAGCTCCTCAAGTGGTAGCTTGTTCAAGTCCTTGGCTTCTTGAATTGCTGTCACTTTAGCTTCCCACGACCTCGGTAGACACCGAAGGATTTTCCTGACAAGCTCACTGTTAGTATAGTTCTTGCCAAGGCTTTTTAGGCCATTGACAATATCAGTAAACCTAGTGAACATGGATGTGATTGTTTCATTTGAATCCATTTTAAATAGTTCATATTTATGAACCAAGATGTTTATTTTGGATTCCTTGACTTGATTCGTGCCCTCATGGGTCACTTCAAGTCTGTCCCAAATTTCTTTTGCTGAATTACAAGTTGAAATCCTATTGAATTCATTACGGTCTAAGGCACAATAGAAGACATTCATTGCTTTAGAGTTTAATTGTGCCTTCCTCATGTCATGTTTATCCCAGTCCATTTCAAGTTTAGGTACCTTAACACCATCTACGTATATGGATGGGATGTATGGCCCATTTACTACAATGGACCACATCTCATAGTCTTGGGCTTGGATGAATATTTTCATCCTAGCCTTCCAGTATGAGTAGTCAGATCCATTGAAGAAAGGGGGTCTTTGGGTGGACTGACCCTCAATGTGAGAAGATCCAAATGGGATTGTCATTTTGATCTTTTAACTCTTGAGTGGAAGAGTTTTTGGCTCTGATACCACTTGTTGCCCAGATAGACAACCCAAGAGGGGGGGGGGGGTGAATTGGGTTTTTAATATAATTTGGCTAATTAAAACTTTGTGGATGATTAATTAAAAACTATAGCAAGTTATTTAATTAAAGCCTAGTGCTGTGAGTAATGTGCGGGGAAGGAGATGAGAGACAATGCACTACAAACACAAAGTTTTATAGTGGTTCGGAGCTAACCCTTGCTCCTACGTCCACTCCCCAAGTCTCACTTGGGAATTTCACTATAACCCCCTTGGATTACAGCCGGTTGTTTTACAAGCTCACAACCAAACTTGTTGTTTTACGAGCTCACAACGAACTCGGTCGGTTTTCCCAGGCTCACCGACTAGAACCAACCCCGATTGTTTTCCCGGGCTCACAATCAAACCCTTACACACGTTGGTTTTAACTTGGCTCACCAACCAACCTTAAACCCCTTGATTCAATCCCCCGATTGAATCAAGTAAATACAAGAGATAGAAGAAAACAGAAAATAGCTTCTCAAAAAGTAGATTTAAGACAATATAATCGTAAAGGAGTTAGAAGCCCTCAAACACTTTTAAGCTGGTGAAGAGGTATGGCTTCTGGAACTCCGGTCTCCTCTTGAAAGAGTGGTCGACTTGAATGCAGGAGGAGGAAGCTTTGATTGTTGGGAAGAAGTTGTTGGAGCAGTAAATGCAGATCTCCCCTTTTTCGTTTAAGAGCACTTGGAGAGCTTGAAAACTTGAATGCTTGGAGTGGAATATCTGTTCTCCTCCTTGCTACAGTTCTCTGTGGCTATTTAAGCCAACCCCCACGGAAACTAGCCGTTACTCTGCTTTTTCTGGCCGTTCTGCACACTCTGCGCAGCCTGACAATATGACCGTTGGTGGGTTGGAGTCGACTCGCGCGATCAGGAGTCGACTCGGCTGTAGCAGGAGTCGACTCACGCTTTTCCGGAGTCGACTCGGCAACTGTTCCAAATTTGAATTAAAGTTGCCGTCTTGACTGGGAGTCGACTCGTCTTGACCTGGAGTCGACTCGCCAACTTCTGGAGTTGACCTGGTAATTTTTTGGAGTCGGCTCATCCACTGAAGTCCGTGGATCCAAATTTGAATTTTGTCCACTCGAGTCGACTCGACTGTCCTGGGAGTCGACTCGAATCTCAGAGCCCGAACTCTCGATTCTCTGTCGTTTGGCTCATCCAGTCTTGGAGTCGACTCGAACCTCCTTGGAGTCGACTCGGCTCTCAGTTTTCGAAAGTTGGTCTTCTGCCTTTTGACGTGTAGCTTGTCTTGGAGTCGACTCGAGCTGTCTGTGAGTCGACTCGAATCTCAGAGGCAGTAACATGGTCTTCTGTCTGTTGATGGTCGCTCAGTCTCGGAGTCGACTCGTGTACTGCGGGAGTCGACTCGAATCTCAGAGTCCGAAAATCGTTCTCTGACTTTTTTCTTGTGTTCCTCTGAGAGTCGACTCTTACCTTCTTTGGAGTTGACCTGCCAACCATCGGAGTCGACTCGAATCTCAGACCCGAAAACTGCTCTCTGACTTTTCTGCCTTTGACTGCTTGGAGTCGACTCTTACTTCCCTGGAGTCGACTCGGTGAACATTGGAGTCGACTCGCGCACTTCAGGAGTCGACTCGTTGACAGGTTCTGAGATGAAGCTTTCTGTTCTTCTTTCTGTTCTCAGTCGGAGTCGACTCGTACTAATCTGGAGTCGACTCGAGCTCGTGCCAGTGAACTTGATACGCCTGGAGTCGACTCGTGATACTCGGGAGTCGACTCGAGTCTCAGACATTGGTTCATGCAGACTTCTTAACTTATCCAAAATACTATGAACCAAGTCTAGAAACACTTGGATAGGATTTTCACTGAAACACTCAATTGAATTCATTAGTAATCACAAGATATACTCAATTGCTTTGAGCTCATCAAAATCAAATGGGGTTTTAATCAATCACTCCACAACTGGGACTGGTCCGGCAATCTCAGGAACTACACCCAGCTCTGTGATGAACTTCTTCATCCAGACTGCTTCCTTAGCAGCTTCACTAACAGCTATGTATTCTGCCTCAGTAGTTGAGTCAGCTACAGTTTGCTGTTTGGAACTTTTTCAACTCACAGCTCCACCATTCAAAGTGAAAATATATCCAGAGATTGACTTGCTATCATCTGGATCAGATTGAAAGCTAGAATCTGAATAGCCTTCTAGTTTCAATTCTGATCCTCCATAAATCAGAAAAACATCTTGTTGCCCAGAGATGGTCACCCAAGAGGGGGGTGAATTGGGTGTTTTAAAAGCTTTTGACTAATTAAAAATAAAACACACGAATATATGCACTAAAGTAAAGAAGGAGGAATGAGAAAGGTCAATCGCAAACACAAGGTTTTATAGTGGTTCGGAGCTTCCACTGCTCCTACATCCACTCCCCAAATCACCTTTGGGAATTTCCACTATAATCCAAGATTACAGTACGGTAGTTTTGCGAGTTCACTACCCAACTCGTTGTTTTACACCGGGCTCACAACAAACCCTAAAACCCCCAATTTCACTTAGGCTTGGGACGCCTTTTTCTTGTTCCAAGTCCCTTGACTGGAACAAGCACCACAATGAAAGAGTTTACAAAGGAAAAGTAAAGCTCTAAAAAGCAAATATGACAATTATGAACAATAGAACCCGGAAGAATCCTTTTGCCGTTGGAAGCGTGAGAAATGTTGATTCTTCCGATGTGGACCGCGTAGGGTTGAGTGTGAGCTTTGAATCCCGAGCGTACGAGAGAGGTTGAGCTTGAAATCACTTGGAAAGCTTGAAAACACTTGATTTCTTCACTTGAATGCACTCACTCCCTTGAACTTTTCTTTCTTACTTCTCTCTTGAATGATCTAGCTTTGGGTTGGTGAAGAGTTGTTGAGAAGCACTTAAGAGGTCCCTTTTATAGCCCAAAAAAGCAAATATAGCCGTTAGAGACAAAGTAAAAAGGATTTGAAATTCAAACCAAACCTGAAAAGCTGTCAGTCGCGTTCCAGGCGCTCCGGGGACGTCTCCGCTTCAACGAGAGACGTCTCGGCTACAAGATTTTACTTTTTACGTTGTCTGGGGTCGACTCGGCACTTTAAGGGGACGTCTCGGCTTGTTTGTACTTTTTGAATGGGGACGACTCCGCTGCTTTGGGGACGACTCCGCTTCTTTATCTCTAAAAAACATGTCCTCTGGAATTCCCTGAGAGAGTCGACTCCGCTCCTTCAGGGGACGTCTCGGCTTGTTTGCACTTTATGCATGGGGACGACTCCGCTGTCTCAGGGTCGACTCCGCTTCCTTATCACCGAAAAAACCATTCTCTGGAAAAATCCTGAGAGAGCCGTCTCCGCTATCTTGGGGACGACTCGGGAAGTCTCCTTTTTACTTGCGGGGACGACTCCGCGTACAGTGGGGACGTCTCGCGCATATCTCTTGAAAATTGCCTTTCTGCCGCCACTGAGAGAGTCGACTCCGTTACTGAGAGAGTCGACTCCGCTAGCGCGGGGACGACTCGGCAGGTGCCGGGGACGTCTCCAAGTGTCCCAGTTCTTCCTGTTTGTGCCAGAGACGTCTCTGAAACTATCCGGAGACGTCTCGGCTGTCCCTGATCTATTTTCTTTAACTCAAAATATTCTTCAATAAATTCATAAAAATTATGGGAACTTGCCTAGACATTTCTTAACAATATTCTCAATTAATCACATGAATTCCTCAATTAAATTGTTAAGATAAATGGAATTATACTCTAGTGTTTTGTATTCATCAAAATCCATTAGGGGGTCAACAATCTCCCCCTTTTTGATGATGACAAAACACTGAGTATATGCAAAAATTTGAAGTTTAAACATATACACAGTATTTGATCAGATGTACAAGTATAATGTTTTGATTAGAGCTAGATACAGTGTGCATAATTGCATGGGATTGAACTTTATAGCTCTTAAGCAATTTTAGCATATCAACTGAATTTGAATCAAGTTAAAATGAAATATTGATGCTGAATTTGAATCAAGTCAATATTCTTCAATTTTATCTTTTCTAAATCAACTTTGGAGTATGATTATAAATTTTGCATTCCATATTCAATATCCATATTGGTTCTTTCTATATATCTACTCCCCCTTTCAATATCTCCATATTCAATATCTACTCCCCCTTTTTGTCATCAACAATGAAGGGGACAAATTATCATTAGGTGCTTGAAACTCAATTCATAGTATATTATAATTAACCACTCAAGGATATTCAAGTTATCTTTATTAAAGAGTTCAGCATTCATTTTACTCCCCCTTTGATATTCAGGTTGTGCTCCCCCTGTTTCATATGCTTTGATAAGTTGTGCCAAATTTGAATACTTAATGTATGTTATGAGATTCTTATGACACATCAAGAGGCACATTCATATTTACATATACAGAGTTGGAAATGTACACAGGGTTGCAAAAGAAATTGTATGTCATTCATATGTCATTGTAAATCTTCGAAGTCAGTACATAGTCAAAAGAAGAAATCATTACAAGTATTGATTTCTAATACAAAAAGTGTTTCAAAACAGCCTAGGATTGACAAAAAGAAGAGCCTGCAAAATGTCCCTCATCGGCGACGTTGCTCATGGGCCCTACCAGCTGTATTTTGTTCATAAACCTTACAAGCTGCATCTATGAATGCATTGATGGAATCCATGAGGGTCTTAAATTGATCTCCCTGTGACTTGTGGAAACCTGCCACAAGTGCTTCAAACTCTATGGTTGCCATTTCAATTCTTCCTCTGAGTTGGGCAACCAAGGTGCCCACGTTGCCATCTGGTTTTGTCAGCTCTTTGAGACTCTTGGAAATGCTCCTCAAGCTGTCCTTGAGCTCTATTGATCTGATGGTTTGGGTGGCACCCACACCCATTATTTCTTGTGTTGTAGCTTCAATTTGACTTCTAATATCCTTCATCTCTTGTAGAAGCCCTTCATGTGAAGCTCTGATGGGGGCCAACTCTGTAGAGATCATGGATCTCATCTCCTCCCTCATCTGCTGGCAAATGGCAGATGCTAAGGTGCGCATCTGATCCTCTGACAGGAAGGAGGGCCCACTAACTGGAGGAGGTGGTGGCATGGATGTGGAAGATCCAGCTGAGCTGGAGGGTATATCAGGGATATCCAAGTGGCTAGGTGGAGGAGAGTGATGGTCAGACTCATGATGTGGGTTCTCGGGCTCTAGGATTTGGGCTTTTCTCTTTGGTACCTTCATCCACGACCCATCTATCTTATGAAATTCCATTCTTCTCATTGTGCCCTCATTATAATAGTCGGTGTTTCTCAAGGGCTTTGCAGGTTCATTTGTTGGAATGGGAACTTTGAAGTGTTTGAAAACTAAGGTAAAGATCATGCCGTAGGGTAAACTAAACCTAGAATATCTATGACATAGGGCAATGTAGTTTAGCATAAGTCTAGGGAGGTTTAGGGGTATCCCTAGTAGGATATGGTGCATTATAACTAAATCTCGCTCCGAAACAAAATCGAAGCGACCGGTTTTGGGAAATAGGACCCGGTTGACAATACTTAAAAGAAGTCTCATCTCTGCATTTAGGTCCTGGGAATTGACAACATCAAGAGGGCCGCAGTCCTCTCTTCCTAAAAGTAGATTTAGGGCTGATTCCCTTTGGGGATGTGAGGTTGGAGCCTCACCGTCCTTAGGGATTTGTAAGACAGTGGATAGGACATCTTCATTGACTTCTACTAATGTCCCTCGGACATATGCAGTGTACCCTATGTCCCCTAAGGCCATATTGCTAAAAAGTTCTCTAACTAGGCCGAGGTAGGTCGAGGTATTGAGGGTACAAAAGTGCTCCCACCCTTGGGCTCGGAGTCTCTCTCCAACAGAGAACCCCTCATGATCTAAAAATGAGAAATCTATGTACCTTCCGGTCGTGACTGTGCGATTTGCACAGGAAATAGTCGTGGTTGGCGGAGCAACCGGAGGAGACGGCGCGGAGGGTTCTTCCCGCCGTTCCTCACCGTCGGCCGCTGCCCTAGGTCGCCTTCCATGGGTCGTCCTAGCCTTCTTTGGTGCTATGGATGCTAGGGTTTGTGATGGAGAGCAAACGGAGGCTAGGGTTTGAGGTGGAGAGCAAATGGAGGCTAGGGTTTTTCGTTTTGGTCGGGGATGAAGGAAAAAGCTCGGGTCGGCTCGAGCTATTTCGACCTATTTTAAAAGCCCTCATTCGGTCCCCGAGACGTCTCCGCGACTAAGGCGAGACGTCTCCCCTGGGGGGACGTCTCTGCGATTTGCCAGAGACGTCTCCGGCACTGAAAAATTTCAGACTAAATTCTATCTTCTCCCAATTTTTGTTTAATCACCCTAATCAACATGATCTCTTTTGATAAACTTAGAGTGAATTTGTTTGTGATCCTCCCCCTTAATGATACATCCTATAATAATTTGATAATAATTTTTGAATTATTAATATTGAAATGAGGAATGTTTGACC
The DNA here is from genome assembly GCF_051530095.1 of Phoenix dactylifera. Lineage (NCBI taxonomy): Eukaryota > Viridiplantae > Streptophyta > Magnoliopsida > Arecales > Arecaceae > Phoenix > Phoenix dactylifera. Next base: position 4,900,302 of record NC_143205.1, on the reverse strand, counting down.
AAATTTCGAATACCTATGAAATAGGCTCTGAAAATATCTCCATGAAGAGTCCAAGGGAGGGTAACCATCCTCCGGAAAGTCAAACAGTTCGTCATTTAGCTTACATGAATTCATGTTTTCACTTATGTTTACCTTGAGGTTGATTACTAGTTTGCGCAGCAAAACAATGCAATACAAGTTCAATTCATTTGCTAGGATCATACAAGCTCAAAGCATTCCTTAAGAAGTTGAATCTTTCTTTACAAAGGGGCTTTGTAAAGATATCAGCCAATTGATTTTCAGTACATATATATTCAATCATCACATCATTTTTCAGCACATGATCCCTAATAAAGTGATGCCTAATCTCTATATGCTTTGACTTAGAGTGTTAGACAGGATTTTTTGTTAAATTAATTGCACTTGTATTATCACATTTAATTGGTATATTATCCATTTTGATACCGAAATCTTCAAGTTGTTGCTTAATCCAAAGAACTTGGGCACAACAGCTTCCAGCTGCAATGTACTCAGCCTCAGCTGTGGACAAGGCAACTGAATTTTGTTTCTTGCTAAACCAAGAAACCAAATTGGCACCCAAGAATTGACATGTGCCACTTGTGCTTTTTCTGTCGAGTTTGCACCCAGCAAAATCAGCATCGGAATAAGCAATTAAATTTATGTCAGATTGTTTAGAATACCATAAGCTTACATAAGATGTCCCTACTAGATATCTAAAAATTCTCTTAACAGCTTGCAAGTGTGATTCCTTAGGACATGCTTGGTATCTAGCACACATACAAACACTGAATAATATATCTGGTCTACTAGCAGTAAGGTAAAGTAGAGAGCCTATCATACCTCTGTACAATTTGCAGTCTATACTTTTACCTTTTTCATCTTTGTCAAGCTTGCAACTTGAGCCCATGGGTGTGCTGATTTTCTTTGCATCCTTCATCTTGAATTTTTCCAACATTTCCTTGATGTATTTGGACTGACTGATGAAGATGCCCTCCTCTGATTGTTTTATTTGTAGCCCAAGGAAGAAGTTGAGCTCACCCATCATGCTCATTTCAAATTCTCCCTGCATAAGCTTCGCAAACTCTTGACAAAGACTGTCATTAGTAGCACCAAAAATTATATCATCCACATAAATTTGTACAAGCAATAAGTCATTTCCTTTTCTTTTAATAAAGAGGGTTTTGTCTACATTTCCTCTCTTAAATTTGTTTTCAATTAGGAAATTACTTAATCTTTCATACCATGCCCTAGGGGCTTGCTTAAGGCCATACAATGCTTTATGCAATTTATACACATAATCTGGATGTAAGTGATTTTTAAAACCTGGAGATTGTCCTACATAAACTTCCTCCATTATATAACCATTTAAAAATATACTTTTTACATCCATTTGATAGAGTTTAAAATCCATGAAGCATGCATATGCTAAAAGTAGTCTAATAGTCTCTAACCTAGCAACAGGAGCAAAAGTTTCATCAAAATCTATTCCTTCCTCCTGATTATATCCTTTGGCCACTAGCCTAGCTTTGTTTCTTATTACTATTCCATCTTCATCTAGTTTATTTCTATACACCCACTTGGTTCCTATGATTGAAACATTAGGGGGTCTTTTCATTAGAGTCCAAACTTCATTTCTTTCGAATTGGTTTAATTCCTCTTGCATAGCATTCATCCAATTATCATCTTTTTCAGCTTCTTCTAGTGATTTAGGCTCTATTTGTGAAACGAAAGCAAGATAATTACTAGTGTTTCTTAAAGAGGATCTAGTTCTTATACCTTGTGAAGGATCACCAAGGATTAGATCCTTTGGATGACCATGTGCATACCTCCATTCTTTGGGAAGATCTTGATTTCTTGATGGAGGTTGATCTTCTTCATCTCGCTGATTTGTATCTTCTTTGATCTCATCCTCATGTTGTTTGTCTTGAGTGGAGAGTTCCTTCATTTGGTCTTCAAGTATACCTACATCACCATCTTCTTCTTTTCTAGAAGAATCTCCATTAGTTTCATCAAAAACAACATGAATGGATTCTTCAACAATGAGAGTTCTCTTGTTGAAGACCCTGTATGCTCTACTAGATGAGGAATAACCTAAGAAGATCCCCTCATCTGATTTAGCACTAAATTTACTTAGATTGTCCTTTCCATTGTTCAAAATAAAGCATCGACAACCGAAAACATGAAAATAACTTATATTAGGTTTCTTACTTTTTATCAACTCATAAGGTGTTTTCTTTAAGATGGATCTAACTAAAGCACGATTTAAGATATAACATGAAGTATTTATTGCTTCAGCCCAAAAATACTTTGGTAGATCCGATTCGCACAACATGGTACGAGCCATATCTGCTAGTGTGCGATTCTTCCTTTCTACCACCCCATTTTGTTGGGGTGTCCTAGGTGCCGAGAAGTTGTGATTGATACCATTTTCTTCACAAAATTTTTCAAAATACTGATTTTCAAACTCGGTACCATGATCACTCCTAATTGCTTTTAGTTTAAGATTGAGTTCATTTGAAACCCTATTATGAAACTTGATAAAAGCGGGAAAGGACTCATCTTTGTGTGCAAGAAATGAAACCCATGTAAAACGTGAAAAATCATCAACAATTACAAGACCAAATTTCTTACCCCCTAGACTAGCAGTTCTAGTGGGTCCAAACAAATCCATGTGAATTAGTTTTAAGGGTTTTGATGTTGAGACTATGTTCTTAGACTTGAAAGAACTTCTTGTTTGTTTCCCTAATTGACATGCAGTAAAAATTTTATTCTTTTCAAAGTCTATTTTTGGTAGTCCTTTGACTAGATCCTTTGTAATTAATTTTGAGATTAAATCCATGCTAGCATGCCCTAACCTACGATGCCATAACCAACTAGTCTCATTGACTTTGGGATTCATGGCTACAAGACTTTGGCCATCCTTCATGGTGAGATCATCAAGATCTACCATGTAAACATTTCCATGCCTATGTCCTGTGAGTATGATCTCATTATCAATTGGACTACTATTTATGCATAGTGATGATTCAAATGATACTTTAAATCCCTTGTCACAAAATTGACTTATACTTAATAAATTATGTTTTAGTCCATTAACTAACAATACATTATCAATAAATGAAGAGGGTGATATGGAGATTTTACCAACACCAATGATTTGACCTTTAGCATTGTCTCCGAATGTGACTACTCCTCCTTCTTTTGATTCCAAGGTGACGAAGAGACTCTTGTCACCGGTCATATGCCTTGAGCAACCACTATCAAGATACCACATTCTCTTTTTGTTTCCGGCTGCAAGGCATACCTGCAAAATGATCATGTGAAGCTCTTAGGTACCCAAGTTTTCTTGGGTCCTTCGTGGTTAGTGTGGTTGGTTCCCTTAGGCACCCATACTTTAGTTATGTTTTTAGCTTTCACAAATGTACTCTTGTTAGTTTGGATCTTTTTTTGAATACAAGAGTAGGCTTTATGTCCATTCTTTCCACAATGAAAGCATGTAGGTTTTTCAGTTTTTACATTTTTTGCTTTTACAAAGAAATTCTTTAGGTATTTTTGTTGTGTGTTAGTTTTATATCCTAATCCGGCTTTATTGAAAACAGCTCTTTGATTTGAAAGAATAAGATTTAATTTTTCAGAGCTGTTGCCCAGATAGACAACCCAAGAGGGGGGGGGTGAATTGGGTTTTTAAAATAATTTGGCTAATTAAAACTTTGTGGATGATTAATTAAAAACTATAGCAAGTTATTTAATTAAAGCCTAGTGCTGTGAGTAATGTGCGGAGAAGAAGATGAGGGACAATGCACTACAAACACAAAGTTTTATAGTGGTTCGGAGCTAACCCTTGCTCCTACGTCCACTCCCCAAGTCTCACTTGGGAATTTCACTATAACCCCCTTGGATTACAGCCGGTTGTTTTGCAAGCTCACAACCAAACTTGTTGTTTTACGAGCTCACAACGAACTCGGTCGGTTTTCCCAGACTCACCGACTAGAACCAATCCCGATTGTTTTTCCGGGCTCACAATCAAACCCTTACACACGTTGGTTTTAACTTGGCTCACCAACCAACCTTAAACCCCTTGATTCAATCCCCCGATTGAATCAAGTAAATACAAGAGATAGAAGAAAACAGAAAATAGCTTCTCAAAAAGCAGATTTAAAATAATATAATCGTAAAGGAGTTAGAAGCCCTCAAACGCTTTTAAGCTGGTGAAGAGGTATGGTTTCTGGAACTCCGGTCTCCTCTTGAAAGAGTGGTCGACTTGAATGCAGGAGGAGGAAGCTTTGATTGTTGGGAAGAAGTTGTTGGAGCAGTAAATGCAGATCTTCCCTTTTTCGTTTAAGAGCACTTGGAGAGCTTGAAAACTTGAATGCTTGGAGTGGAATTTCTGTTCTCTACCTTGCTACAGTCCTCTGTGGCTATTTAAGCCAACCCCCACGGAAACTAGCCGTTACTCTGCTTTTTCTGGCCGTTCTGCACACTCTGCGCAGCCTGACAATATGACCGTTGGTGGGTTGGAGTCGACTCGCGCGATCAGGAGTCGACTCGGCTGTAGCAGGAGTCGACTCACGCTTTTCCGGAGTCGACTCGGCAACTGTTCCAAATTTGAATTAAAGTTGCCGTCTTGACTGGGAGTCGACTCGTCTTGACCTGGAGTCGACTCGCCAACTTCTGGAGCTGACCTGGCAATTTTGGAGTCGGCTCATCCACTGAAGTCCGTGGATCCAATTTTGAATTTTGTCCACTCGAGTCGACTTGATTGTCCTGGGAGTCAACTCGAATCTCAGAGCCCGAACTCCCGATTCTCTGTCTTTTGGCTCATCCAGTCTTGGAGTCGACTCGAACTTCCTTGGAGTCGACTCGGCTCTCAGTTTCCGAAAGTTGGTCTTCTGCCTTTTAACGTGAAGCTTGTCTCGGAGTCGACTCGAGCTGTCTGTGAGTCGACTCGAATCTCAGAGGCAGTAACATGGTCTTCTGTCTGTTGATGGTCGCTCAGTCTCGGAGTCGACTCGCGTACTGCGGGAGTCGACTCGAATCTCAGAGTCCGAAAATCGTTCTCTGACTTTTTCCTTGTGTTTCTCTTGGAGTCGACTCTTACTACCCTGGAGTCGACTCGTTGAACATTGGAGTCGACTCGCGCACTTCGGGAGTCGACTCGTTGACAGTTTCTGAGTTGAAGCTTTCTGTCCTTCTGTCTGTTCTCAGTCGGAGTCGACTCGTACTGATCTGGAGTCGACTCGAGCTCGTGCCAGTGAACTTGATACGCTTGGAGTCGACTCGTGATACTCGGGAGTCGACTCGAGTCTCAGACTTTGGTTCAGCAGACTTCTTACCTTATCCAAAATACTATGAACCAAATCTAGAGACACTTGGACAGGATTTTCACTGAAACACTCAATTGAATTCATTAGTAATCACAAGATATACTCAAATGCTTTGAGCTCATCAAAATCAAATGGGGTTTTAATCAATCACTCCACAATCTCCCCCTTTTTGATGATGACAAAACTTTGAGTATATGTAAAATGAATTGCTCATAAAACAATGAAGTAAAATCCATAAATGAATTCAAATGACTGATAATTTAATTTATCCAAGTTTGAAAGGAGTGAAACATTAAATTTCGGAGTTAAAGCTCCCCCTTTCATTTGGAATTATATAAGCCTTCATATTATGCAATCAATTGTTTGGCTTATATGTCATTAATGATTTAGCTTGATTAAAATTCAGATTCTCTCCCTCAACATATGCATTCAACTATGTTTTGATTCTCTGAATTTCCTTTTAATGCTTTGAAGTTTTTGAACTGAATTTTATCTTTTTAGAGAGAAAATCTGTCAATTTGTTCTTGAGTAGGATTCAGCTAATCTCCGAATATCCCTTGAATAGATTCTGGAGATTACTCCATTAGGAGCCCCAAAAGAGAGATAATGAGCCTCGAGGTACCGAATCCACTTAGAACAAATTTGAGTGTGTTTTTAAGAGTTTATCTTTTTATTTATTTCCATTGATTTCTTTTACATATTTTTTCATATTTCTCCCCTTTTACACATTTTATACATATTTCTCCCCCTTTTTGTCATCATACCAAAAAGGAGGTAATCACACACAATCAATCATAAAGCAAAGCACATAATTGAAGATAAAATGTCTACTCATTGTATTGATATGAATGTGAATACATGTGAGAATACAATAAGTAAAGCAAAGCAAGACAAAACACAACTCAAACACATCTATGTCCTCCTCGAGGATGAAGCTCCCCCTCTCGAGGATGCATCTCCTCCTCTGGAGGATGTGGCACCTCCTCTCGAGGATGGTGCTCCTCCTCTCAATCGGCTCTGCTCCATGAGGAGGGTGACTGCATCTGTCACATGTCCGAGCTGCGTGATAATAGACGTGGTGGCTCTGCTATGTGTAGTGGAGAGCTCTGTCACCGACGCCTGAAGCCCAGTCACCGATGTCTGAAGTGCGTCCAGCTTGTCGATGAGTACATTCGCCAAGCGCTCGGCCCCCTCGGTGGTGGTGTGCATGTCACGACCTATCTCCTCTCGCATCTGTCGAGTGGAGCTCGTGACCTCACTCATGCTGTGGAACTGGGCCTGGACCAAACTCCGGACATTGTAGATCTCTTCCCGTACATGAGCCGTCATGTCAGTCACGGCTGTCAAGAAAGGGACCAACTGAGAAGATACGGGTGCAGGAGTGGGGGCAGGCACCGCACCTCGGAGCTCCCGAAGCAGCTCATCCCTCAGATCTCGGACGATCTCCTGCCGCAGCTCCCGGAGCTGCTCTGTATCAATACGGACCTCCATAGATGGTGGAACTGAGGAGGAAGGTCCGGCAGAGGTGGTAGGAGCAGGAGGAGTGGATGGGAGGTCTGGATGGTCTGGAAGGTCTGGGTAGTCTGAATCTGGCTCAGGACTGGGAGATGGTCTGGTGGTCTGAGCAGTGAGAGTGGACTTCCTAATCCAGATCCCTTCTCTCTTCCGAAACCCCATCCTGTGCATAGTCCCCGTACATAAGCGATCAGTCCAAAGCAAGGCACGAGAGGGTTCCCTCTCAGGAATGGGAATCTCGTACTGCCTAAAAAGAAGAGTGAATAACATCCCGTATGGGAGTGAGAGCCTAGGTCTATCTAGGGGCTCACACATATACCTATAAATGAGCTTTGGGAAGTTGATCGGGGTGTCCTGAAGGATATAAGACATAATAGCTAAGTCCCTCTCATTCACAAAATCAAATCTCCCTGTCTTAGGGAAGATGGACCTGGACAGAATGCTCAAAAGGATTCTCACTTCAATAGGAAGTGAGCTAGCAGATACCTCATCTAGGGGGGACTGAGGTGGATGCCCTAAGACGACCGTAAGGGCCGCAACTCTATCCTCAGGGTGTGCGGGAGCCACCCCTACTAATGGAAGGTGAAGGATATGGGCAATGAGGTCCTCTGTGACACGCAACGGGACACCTACTACCGTGCCCTCGATACCTCCATCTCCCCGATGGACGATACTGTAAAACTCTTGAACTAGGCCAGGATAGGTGGGAAGGTCCAAGGTGAGGAAGTACTCTAGGCCCTGGGCTCTAAGCCTATCGCCTATGGTGAACTCCTCCCGGGAGAGATAGTCGAAATCGACAAACCTCCCGGAGGTGACGGCCTTCCCGGCCAACGGCCTAACGAGAACCACCCTAGGCGGGGAACGATCCGGAGGTGGTTGCCTCGCGGGATCGTGCCGCGCCTTGGAGCGCCGCTCGGGACCGGCCTCGGGACGGGACCTCTTCCTAACGACGGTCTTACGAGGCATCTTGACCTAAACGGGAAGAAAAATACCTAGAAGACGGTGAAGGACCGACAGAGGAAGCTCGGGACGGACCGGAAATGACCTAGGAACGGACGGAAACTCAATGTCCGGCGAAAAATCGACGGAAAAAGGGCTTGGAGACGATCGGGGATGACCTAGGAGTCGGCTCTAGGGCTTTGTGAACAGTGGCGGCTTGAGAAAAAGTGTTTGCGAAACGACAAACCTAGGGTTAAAAAGTCGGATCCCGACTGCGAGTCGACTCCCCTGAGTCGCGAGTCGACTCGACCTCGAGTCGACTCCAGAATATGCGCGAGTCGACTCCCGACAGTGTGCGAGTCGACTCCCCCTCAGCTGCCAACTTTGCGAGTCGACTCCCGCAAATGCGCGAGTCGACTCCCCCTTAGGAGCCGGCTCTGAAACTTACTCGAGTCGTCTCTAACCTTGGCACGCACCTAAAAACCATGCCATAATCGTGCCAAATGAGGGAAAATCACCTAATTAAGGACTGATTTGATGATCACTGCATAGAAACTCTATTTTAACCTCATTCTAATCATCAAAATCAATTAATCTAGTGAAAAACCCCACTAGGATGGATCAATCACTCCTAATCCCCTTCTAAGCACACTAAACCTCTCTTCACTTAGGGGTTTTGTAAAAATGTCCGCTAATTGATTATCAGTACACACAAATTGGAGTGACACATCACCATTCAATACATGATCTCTTATGAAGTGATGTCTTATCTCAATGTGTTTAGTTCTTGAGTGTTGAATTGAATTTTTAGTGAGATTTATGGCACTTGTGTTATCACAATTAATGGGGATTTTATCTTGTTTAATGCCATAATCTTCTAATTGTTGTTTAATCCATAAGATTTGAGCACAACAACTCCCGGCTGCAACATATTCAGCTTCTGCAGTGGATAATGCAACCGAGTTTTGTTTCTTGCTAAACCATGAGATTAGGTTTTCTCCTAGAAATTGACAGGACCCGCTGGTACTTTTTCTATCAAGCTTACATCCAGCGAAGTCTGAATCTGTGTACCCTATTAAGTTTAGGCTAGATTCTTTAGAGTACCACAGCCCTATGTTCTTAGTTCCAATTAAGTATTTAAAGATTCTCTTAACTGCAGCTAGGTGTGATTCTTTAGGATTAGCCTGATATCTAGCACACATGCACACACTAAACATAATATCAGGCCTACTTGCAGTAAGATACAGTAAAGAACCTATCATACCTCTATAAAGTTTTTGATTTACAGATTTACCTGATTCATCTTGGTCTAACTTACATGATGAGCTCATGGGGGTGCTGATTGACTTGTTTCCCTCCATATCAAACATCTTGAGCATCTCCTTGATATATTTTGCTTGATTGATGAAGATGCCTCCTTCAGATTGTTTGATTTGAAGCCCGAGGAAGTAGTTCAGCTCTCCCATCATGCTCATCTCAAACTCACTCTGCATCAAATCAGCAAATTCCTCGCAGAGGCGATTGTTAGTAGCACCGAAAATGATATCATCAACATAAATCTGTACTAATAACATATCCTTATTTTTCTTTTTCAGAAATAATGTTGTATCTACATTTTCCCTAGAGAATTCATGTTCTAATAGGAATTTACTAAGTCTCTCATACCATGCTCTAGGTGCTTGTTTTAGTCCATAAAGTACTTTGTTCAGTTTATACACATGATTAGGGTATTGATGATTTTCAAAACCAGGAGGTTGTTCTACATACACCTCCTCATTAATAAACCCATTTAGAAAAGCACTCTTTACATCCATTTGATATAGTTTGAAGTCCTTAGAGCATGCATATGCTAATAGAAGTCTAATTGCCTCAAGTCTAGCTACGGGAGCAAAGGTTTCATCAAAATCTATGCCTTCTTCTTGATTATAACCTTTTGCTACTAGTCTAGCCTTATTCCTTATAACAATTCCATTTTCATCTAGCTTATTTTTATATATCCATTTAGTACCTATAATTGGATATTCAGAAGGTCTCTCCACTAGATCCCAAACCTTGTTTCTAGTAAATTGATTTAGTTCTTCTTGCATTGCATTTATCCAATTTACATCATTTTCGGCTTCTTCTATATGTTTGGGCTCAAAGTGTGAAACAAAAGCTAGATGATTATTCAAATTCCTAAGGGATGCTCTAGTCCTAATCGGTTGTGATGGATCATCTAGAATTAGTTCCTTAGGATGCCCGCGAGCATACCTCCAAGCTTTAGCTAGCCCATGATCCACTATAGGCTCTTGGTTTGACGATTCTCCTTCAATCAACTTTTGATTATCATCTTGTAATCCCATCTCATCTATCTTTTCTTCAAGTATTTCAATATCATCATCAAAATTAACCTTCTTACTAGATGAGATGTCACTAGAGTCATCAAAAACAACATGTATAGATTCTTCTATAACTAGGGTTCTTTTATTAAAGATTCTATAGGCTTTACTAGTTGTAGAATAACCTAGGAATATTCCTTCATCAGATTTAGGATCAAATTTCCCTAGATTATCTTTCCCATTATTATGTACAAAACACCTACATCCAAAAACATGAAAATAGTTAACTTTTGGTTTTCTGTTTTTCCACAGTTCATAAGGTGTTTTCTTTATAATGGGTCTTAATAAAACTCTATTTAATATATGGCAAGAAGTATTAATGGCTTCTCCCCAAAAGTACTTAGGGAGGTTACTTTCACATAACATCGTTCTAGCCATTTCCTCTAGAGTTCTATTCTTCCTTTCCACAACTCCATTTTGTTGTGGTGTCCTAGGTGCAGAAAAATTATGGGTTATCCCCTTTTTACTACAAAATTCATCAAATAATTGATTTTCGAATTCGGTACCATGGTCACTTCTAATGGCTATGACTGAAGACTCTCTAGCATTTGTTACTTCCTCATGAAACTTTTTAAACATTGAAAATGCTTGGTCCTTATGTGCTAGAAACATGACCCATGTGTACCTAGAGTAATCATCTACTATGACTAGACCATATTTATTTCCACCTAGACTTGTTGTTCTAGTTGGACCAAATAGGTCCATGTGTAATAATTCTAGAGGCCTAGAGGTAGAGACACATTTTATGGATTTAAAAGAGTTCCTAGATTGTTTGCCAAATTGACATGCTTCACATATTTTGTTCTTTTCAAATTTTAATTTTGGCAAACCTATCACGGAGTCTCTTTTAACTAATTTAGTTATTGTGTCCATGCTTGCATGACCTAACTTACGGTGCCGTAACCAACTAGCATCATTATCTTTAGTTTCATTTACAACTAGACATTGGTTATGTTTTGCAAGATCTTCTAGGTCTACAACATATACATTTCCACGTCTAATCCCTTTAAAAACTAAGCTATTATCATTAGGATTTGTTATAATACATAGTGATGGTTTAAACATAACATCATATCCTTTATCACATAATTGACTGATGCTTAACAAGTTATGCTTAAGACCATCAACATATCTAACATTATCTATAAAAGTAGAAGGGGTGATTTGAACTTTACCAATACCAATGATGTGACCTTGGTTGTTGTCTCCAAACGTCACAGCACCTCCCTTCTTAGCTTCAAGGGTGAAAAATTGGTCTTTATCACCCGTCATGTGCCTTGAGCAGCCACTATCCAAATACCAGCAATTTTTGTTGACCTTGGCTGCAAGACACTCCTACACAAGCAAATCATGTCATCTTAGGTACCCAAGTTTTCTTGGGTCCTTCATGGTTAGTCAAGTTGGTTCCTTTTGGAATCCATACCCTTTTAATTTTTCTTTTAGTTTTACTTTTCCTAAAATTACATACATTTGCTTTATGGCCTACTGTACCACAACAAAAGCAGGTTATTTTCTTAGTTTTTGTTTTTCCAGCTTTAACAAAGAAGTTACTAAGAAGTTTTTGCTTATTCCTTGGTTTATATCCTAAACCGGCTTTATTAAACACTGCACGTTGACTATTTAGTATCATGTTTAATTTTTCAGAACTATAGGTAAATCTTTCAACTAAGGGTTTGTATTTGTTAAGTTCTTTAGTTAGTGTCTGATTTTCGGCTTTTAGATCATTAAGTTCTTTAGTAAGATCCTTATCTAAGGTTTATTTATATTTTTTAAGTTCTGAAAATTTCTTAGTTAGTTTTTCATTTTCTTTAGTTAAGGTGTTGGTCTTTTGAGTTAAAAGTTGGTTGCTTGTTTTAAGTTCTATATTTTCTTTGGTGATTAAATCCTTATCCTTAACTAATTTATCGTATTTATGTAGGTATGATTGATTAGTTATTTTCAGTTCTTTATTCTTAAGATTTATAGCCTTATATTCTACCATTAATTCATTAAATGCATCATAAAGTTCATCAAAAGAAAAATCAGGATGCGTGTCGGAAGTTACCTCGTTTTCGTTGGCCATGAAACAGAAATTGGCCTTCACTTCTTGTTCATCATCTGATGAGGAGGATGATGAGTCGGAGTCCGATAGGGTAGTGACAAGTGCCTTTTTCTTCTTGTACTTACTCCCCTTCTTCAGTAAGGGGCACTCCGCTCTTATGTGACCCGGCTTCTTGCACTCGTAACAACCAATCCCCTCATTTTCCCTTTCCTTACCTTTGTCTTTGCGGTAGGAATTTGAGGGGCCTCTCCTTTGATGATAGGACTTCTTGTGGTTGATGAATTTCTTGAACTTGCGCACAAGAAGAGCCTCACCACCATCTTTCTCATCTTCTTCTTCTTCACTGCTGCTGCTGCAAGACAAGTCCTTGTTAGAAGATGTAGATTTAAGGGCTATTACCTTTTTCTTATGGGAGGACTCTTCCTCGTTGTGTTGTTTCATGGTGAGCTCGTGCGTCATGAGGGATCCAAGAAGCTCCTCAAGTGGTAGCTTGTTCAAGTCCTTGGCTTCTTGGATTGCTGTCACTTTAGCTTCCCACGACCTCGGTAGACACCGAAGGATTTTCCTGACAAGCTCACTGTTAGTATAGTTCTTGCCAAGGCTTTTTAGACCATTGACAATATCAGTAAACCTAGTGAACATGGATGTGATTGTTTCATTTGAATCCATTTTAAATAGTTCATATTTATGAACCAAGATGTTTATTTTGGATTCCTTGACTTGATTCGTGCCCTCATGGGTCACTTCAAGTCTGTCCCAAATTTCTTTTGCTGAATTACAAGTTGAAATCCTATTGAATTCATTACGGTCTAAGGCACAATAGAAGACATTCATTGCTTTAGAGTTTAATTGTGCCTTCCTCATGTCATGTTCATCCCAGTCCATTTCTAGTTTAGGTACCTTAACACCATCTACGTAAATGGATGGGATGTATGGCCTATTTACTACAATGGACCACATCTCATAGTCTTGGGCTTGGATGAATATTCTCATCCTAGCCTTCCAGTATGAGTAGTCAGATCCATTGAAGAAAGGGGGTCTTTGGGTGGACTGACCCTCAATGTGAGAAGATCCAAATGGGGTTGTCATTTTGATCTTTTAACTCTTGAGTGGAAGAGTTTTTGGCTCTGATACCACTTGTTGCCCAGATAGACAACCCAAGAGGGGGGGGTGAATTGGGTTTTTAAAATAATTTGGCTAATTAAAACTTTGTGGATGATTAATTAAAAACTATAGCAAGTTATTTAATTAAAGCCTAGTGCTGTGAGTAATGTGCGGGGAAGAAGATGAGGGACAATGCACTACAAACACAAAGTTTTATAGTGGTTCGGAGCTAACCCTTGCTCCTACGTCCACTCTCCAAGTCTCACTTGGGAATTTCACTATAACCCCCTTGGATTACAGCCGGTTGTTTTGCAAGCTCACAACCAAACTTGTTGTTTTACGAGCTCACAACGAACTCGGTCGGTTTTCCCAGGCTCACCGACTAGAACCAATCCCGATTGTTTTCCCGGGCTCACAATCAAACCCTTACACACGTTGGTTTTAACTTGGCTCACCAACCAACCTTAAACCCCTTGATTCAATCCCCCGATTGAATCAAGTAAATACAAGAGATAGAAGAAAACAGAAAATAGCTTCTCAAAAAGCAGATTTAAAACAATATAATCGTAAAGGAGTTAGAAGCCCTCAAACGCTTTTAAGCTGGTGAAGAGGTATGGCTTCTGGAACTCCGGTCTCCTCTTGAAAGAGTGGTCGACTTGAATGCAGGAGGAGGAAGCTTTGATTGTTGGGAAGAAGTTGTTGGAGCAGTAAATGCAGATCTTCCCTTTTTCGTTTAAGAGCACTTGGAGAGCTTGAAAACTTGAATGCTTGGAGTGGAATTTCTGTTCTCTACCTTGATACAGTCCTCTGTGGCTATTTAAGCCAACCCCCACGGAAACTAGCCGTGACTCTGCTTTTTCTGACCGTTCTGCACACTCTGCGCAGCCTGACAATATGACCGTTGGTGGGTTGGAGTCGACTCGCGCGATCAGGAGTCGACTCGGCTGTAGCAGGAGTCGACTCACGCTTTTCCGGAGTCGACTCGGCAACTGTTCCAAATTTGAATTAAAGTTGCCGTCTTGACTGGGAGTCGACTCGTCTTGACCTGGAGTCGACTCGCCAACTTCTGGAGCTGACCTGGCAATTTTGGAGTCGGCTCATCCACTGAAGTCCGTGGATCCAATTTTGAATTTTGTCCACTCGAGTCGACTCGACTGTCCTGGGAGTCGACTCGAATCTCAGAGCCCGAACTCTCGATTCTCTGTCTTTTGGCTCATCCAGTCTTGGAGTCGACTCGAACTTCCTTGGAGTCGACTCGGCTCTCAGTTTCCGAAAGTTGGTCTTCTGCCTTTTGACGTGAAGCTTGTCTCGGAGTCGACTCGAGCTGTCTGTGAGTCGACTCGAATCTCAGAGGCAGTAACATGGTCTTCTGTCTGTTGATGGTCGCTCAGTCTCGGAGTCGACTCGCGTACTGCGGGAGTCGACTCGAATCTCAGAGTCCGAAAATCGTTCTCTGACTTTTTCCTTGTGTTTCTCTTGGAGTCGACTCTTACTACCCTGGAGTCGACTCGTTGAACATTGGAGTCGACTCGCGCACTTCGGGAGTCGACTCGTTGACAGTTTCTGAGTTGAAGCTTTCTGTCCTTCTGTCTGTTCTCAGTCGGAGTCGACTCGTACTGATCTGGAGTCGACTCGAGCTCGTGCCAGTGAACTTGATACGCTTGGAGTCGACTCGTGATACTCGGGAGTCGACTCGAGTCTCAGACTTTGGTTCAGCAGACTTCTTACCTTATCCAAAATACTATGAACCAAATCTAGAGACACTTGGACAGGATTTTCACTGAAACACTCAATTGAATTCATTAGTAATCACAAGATATACTCAAATGCTTTGAGCTCATCAAAATCAAATGGGGTTTTAATCAATCACTCCACAAGAGCTTTGTGTGAATTTTTCAATAATTGGTTTGTACTTATGTACTTCATTCTTAAGATTCAAATTTTCTTTAACTAGTTCTTCCTTATCTTTTTTAAGGGATTCAACATTTTGTGCAAGTGAGGTATTATTATCGAGTAGGAATTTTACTTTTAGATTTAATTCCTTAATTAGTGTTTTTGCCTTTTCATTTTCAATGCTAAGTTTTGAATTTTTGATTTCTAGGTTAGTAGTGTTAATATTTTTAACGCTCTCCTTTTCAATTAATAGATTTTCAAAATCTTCCTTTAGTTTTTGATTGGAGGCTTTTAACTCTTTATTCTTTGCTCCTAACATACTACAATCATCCATAAGTTCTTGAAAAGCTTCATATAATTCTTCTAAAGTAAAATTTATAGTTGGGTTTTGACATACCTCGTCGTCTTCGAATGCCATGAAGCACAAATTGGCGGTCTCTTCCTTCTCTTCCTCGGAGGATGATGTGTCACTATCATCCCATGTTGCCTTCAATGCCTTCTTCTTCTCCTTTCCAAAATACTTCTTTTGTTGAGGGCATTTGGAACGAACGTGTCCCGGTCTCTTGCAATCATAGCATATGATTGGATCTCTTTCTTTTTCCTTTTCTTTTTCCCAATCATTTCTCCCTCCAAATTTCTTTCTTGGGAAAGGTTTCTTTCTTCTCATGAATTTCTTAAACTTCCTTACTATCAAACCCAAGTCCTCATCTTGGCTTTCTTCTTCACTCTCACTACTCTCTTCTTCACACACACTTGAGGTAGCCTTGAGTGCGATTGTCCTTTTCTTCGGCAACTCTTCTTCATGTTGCTTCATTGTGAGCTCATGCGTCATCAATGAGCCCAGTAGTTGTTCTAATCCCAAAGTGTTGAGGTCTTTGGCTTCTACGATCGCCGTGACCTTTGCTTCCCATGCTTTCGGCAAAGACCTGAGAATTTTACTCACAAGTTCTGGGTTAGTATAAGATTTACCCAAACTCTTTAGACCATTAATTATATCGGTAAAGCGAGTAAACATGCATGTGATGGTTTCATTGGGTTCCATCTTAAACAACTCATACTTGTGAACTAGAATGTTCACTTTAGACTCTTTGACTTGATTTGTACCCTCGTGGGTAACTTCAAGCCTATCCCATATTTCCTTAGCGGAAGTACATGTGGAGACTCTATTGAACTCATTTACATCTAGAGAACAAAATAATGAGTTCATGGCTCTAGAATTAAGTTGAGCCATCCTATCATCATTCTCATCCCAATCCTCCTCAGGTTTGGGAACTCGAATGCCATTAACCATGTGTGATGGTTCTTGTGGTCCCTTGACTATAACCCTCCACAAGGCATAGTCTTGTGCTTGAATGAAGATTCTCATTCTAGTCTTCCAATAGGTATAATTTGTCCCATTGAAGAGTGGAGGTCTATTGGTTGCTTGCCCCTCGGCAGGAATATTGTTAAAGGGTGTTGCCATCTAGATCTTTGGCTAAGACGGTTAGGTCTTTCAAGAAATACACAGAGCACCCGCTCTGATACCACTTGTTGCCCAGAGATGGTCACCCAAGAGGGGGGTGAATTGGGTGTTTTAAAAGCTTTTGACTAATTAAAAATAAAACACACGAATATATGCACTAAAGTAAAGAAGGAGGAATGAGAAAGGTCAATCGCAAACACAAGGTTTTATAGTGGTTCGGAGCTTCCACTGCTCCTACATCCACTCCCCAAATCACCTTTGGGAATTTCCACTATAATCCAAGATTACAGTACGGTAGTTTTGCGAGTTCACTACCCAACTCGTTGTTTTACACCGGGCTCACAACAAACCCTAAAACCCCCAATTTCACTTAGGCTTGGGACGCCTTTCCCTTGTTCCAAGTCCCTTGACTGGAACAAGCACCACAATGAAAGAGTTTACAAAGGAAAAGTAAAGCTCTAAAAAGCAAATATGACAATTATGAACAATAGAACCCGGAAGAATTCTTTTGCCGTTGGAAGCGTGAGAAATGTTGATTCTTCCGATGTGGACCGCGTAGGGTTGAGTGTGAGCTTTGAATCCCGAGCGTACGAGAGAGGTTGAGCTTGAAATCACTTGGGAAGCTTGAAAACAATTGATTTCTTCACTTGAATGCACTCACTCCCTTGAACTTTTCTTTCTTACTTCTCTCTTGAATGATCTAGCTTTGGGTTGGTGAAGAGTTGTTGAGAAGCACTTAAGAGGTCCCTTTTATAGCCCAAAAAAGCAAATATAGCCGTTAGAGACAAAGTAAAAAGGATTTGAAATTCAAACCAAACCTGAAAAGCTGTCAGTCGCATCCCAGGCGCTCCGGGGACGTCTCCGCTTCAACGAGAGACGTCTCGGCTACAAGATTTTACTTTTTACGTTGTCTGGGGTCGACTCGGCACTTTAAGGGGACGTCTCGGCTTGTTTGTACTTTTTGAATGGGGACGACTCCGCTGCTTTGGGGACGACTCCGCTTCTTTATCTCTGAAAAACATGTCCTCTGGAATTCCCTGAGAGAGTCGACTCCGCTCCTTCAGGGGACGTCTCGGCTTGTTTGCACTTTATGCATGGGGACGACTCCGCTGTCTCAGGGTCGACTCTGCTTCCTTATCACCGAAAAAACCATTCTCTGGAAAAACCCTGAGAGAGCCGTCTCCGCTATCTTGGGGACGACTCGGGAAGTCTCCTTTTTACTTGCGGGGACGACTCCGCGTACAGTGGGGACGTCTCGCGCATATCTCTTGAAAATTGCCTTTCTGCCGCCACTGAGTGAGTCGACTCCGCTACTGAGAGAGTCGACTCCGCTAGCGCGGGGACGACTCGGCAGGTGCCGGGGACGTCTCCAAGTATCCCAGTTCTTCCTGTTTGTGCCAGAGACGTCTCTGAAACTATCCGGAGACGTCTCGGCTGTCCCTGATCTGTTTTCTTTAACTCAAAATATTCTTCAATAAATTCATAAAAATTATGGAAACTTGCCTAGACATTTCTTAACAATATTCTCAATTAATCACATGAATTCCTCAATTAAATTGTTAAGATAAATGGAATTATACTCTAGTGTTTTGTATTCATCAAAATCCATTAGGGGGTCAACACATCTCTAGTCCTTCTCAAGTATTTGAGAATGCTTTTCACAATTTTCCAATGATCCTCCCCGGGATCTGCCTGAAATCTACTTACCATACCTAAGGCATAAGCTACATCAGGCCTGGTACATAACATAGCATACATGATCGACCCTACTGCTGAAGCATAGGGAATAGAACTCATTCTATTCCTCTCTTCAGATGTCTTAGGAGACATCTTCCTAGAGAGTTGTATGCCATGTCCTATGGGTAAGAAACCTTTCTTACTTCCATCCATGCTGAACCTCTTCAGCACATTATCTATGTACCTAGACTGGGACAAACCTAGCATCCTTTTAGATCTATCTCTATAGATCCTTATACCAAGTATATAGGATGCTTCACCCAAGTCTTTCATGGAAAATTTCTTTGATAACCAAGTCTTGACCGATTGCATCATTGGAACATCATTTCCAATGACCAATATATCGTACATATAATATCAAGAAGACAATAGCACTCCCACTAGTCTTCTTGTACACACAAGGTTCATCTATATTTTTAATGAAGCCAAACTCTTTGACTATCATGTCAAAATGGATGTTCCAACTCCTAGATGCCTGCTTTAATCCATAAATGGATTTCTTAAGCCTACATACTTGATTTGCTCTCCCTTTTGAGACAAATCCCTCTGGCTGTGTCATATAGACCTCTTCCTCAAGGTGACCATTAAGGAAGGCGGTTTTGACATCCATCTGCCAGATCTCATAATCATAGTATGCAGCTATAGCAAGCATAATCCGAATAGATTTGAGCATAGCTACTGGCGAAAAAGTTTCATCATAATCAATGCCTTGTTTTTGCCTGAAACCTTTTGCCACTAGCCTGGCCTTGTAGGTTTCTACTTGGCCATCAGCTCCTATCTTCTTCTTGTATACCCATTTGCACCCTATTGGAATCACTCCCTCAGGTGCATCAACCAAAGTCCTCACTTGGTTTGTATACATAGAATCTATCTCGGATTTCATGGCGTCCAACCATTTGTCAGAGTCCCTACTCTTGACAGCTTCCGAATAGGTCAGAGGGTCATCGTTATCAACGATGTGGGCTTCATCATTCTCAATAATAAATCCATACCTCTCAGGTGCATTTCGCACTCTTTCTGACCTTCGAAAAGGAGTAGTGTGTAGTGGTTGTACCTCTTCCATGGGTACATCTGGTTGAGGATTATTATGTGTCTCACCTTGTAGGTCTTGAACTTCATCAAGTTCAATTCTTCTATCCTTGCCCTTTTCTAAAAAAAACTCTTTTTCCAAGAAAGTGGCATGCCTAGCAACAAATACCTTTTGTTCGGTAGGATTATAGAAGATATATCCTAAACTATCTTTAGGATAACCTACAAATATACATTTGTCCGATCTAGCACTTAGCTTATGTCCAAAATTTCTTTTGACATAAGCATGACAACCCCATATCTTAAGATACTTAAGATTAGGTTTCTTTCCTTTCCATATCTCATATGGAGTGCTAGATACAGACTTAGATGGTACTCTATTTAATACTAATGCAGCAGTTTCTAGGGCATGTCCCCAGAAGGAAATTGGAAGATTTGTGAAGCACATCATGGACCGTTCCATATCTAATAAGGTACGATTCCTTCTTTCAGCTACACCATTTAATTGTGGCGTATATGGAGGTGTCCATTCAGAGAGTATACCCTTTAATTTAAGATAGTCTAAAAATTCACTAGAAAGGTATTCTCCTCCTCGATCAGATCGAAGGATTTTAATACACTTTCCAGTTTGTTTTTCGACCATACTTTGATACTCTTTAAATTTATCAAAGGCTTCGGATTTATGTTTCATTAGATACACAAAACCGAACCTTGATAAGTCATCAGTAAATGTGATGAAGTAAGAGTATCCATCTCTAGCTTGAGTTGACATAGGACCGCACACATCAGTGTGTACGAGTTCTAACAACTCACTTGCCCTTTCTCCATGTCCCGAGAATGGAGACTTGGTCATTTTACCCATAAGACAAGATTCACAAGTTCCTAATGATTCAAAATCATAAGGGTCAAAGAATTTATCTTTATACAACTTATGTAACCTTGTCTCACTAATATGACCTAATCGGTAATGCCAGAGGAGGGTATTATTAATATTTTCTCTTTTTCTTTTATTATCTTTGCCAATATGAAACATAACATTATTAAGACATAATACTAAAAGACCATTTTTCATAGTGCCATGACAATAATACTCATTAGATAAAGAAATAGAGCAACCATTGCTCTTTCCATTTATTTCGAATCCTTTCTTAAGCAACAAAGGAATTGAAATTACATTTCTAATAATTTTTGGCATAAAATAACAGTCTTCTAGCTTCAAGAACTTTCCGGAGGGTAGCTCCAGTATGTAGGTGCCAACAGCTTCAGCCTGGATGGATTCTCCTCCAGCGCCTTATAGCTCGAAGTCACCTTTCTTCAGTCTTCTAATTTTCTGCAGTCCATGCAAAGATTTGCATATGTGAGAACTACAACCGGTATCCAATACCCATGCATTAGAATCAGAAGAACTTAATGTCATATTGGCATGTAATAAAAACATACCTTTTAATGCAACACTTGCATCAGGCTTCACACTTGCAAGAAAGCTCTTGCAGTTCCTTTTCCAATGCCCCATCTTGCCACAGTGGAAACAGGTACCGGGTCCAGAGATTTTCTTTCCCTTCTTCTTTTTGATGCGACTCTTAGGGTTTAGTTTTTTCTTTGAACCCTTTGTGGAGTGATTGATTAAAACCCCATTTGATTTTGATGAGCTCAAAGCATTTGAGTATATCTTGTGATTACTAATGAATTCAATTGAGTGTTTCAGTGAAAATCCTGTCCAAGTGTCTCTAGATTTTAGTTCATAGTATTTTGGATAAGTTAAGAAGTCTGCTGAACCAAAGTCTGAGACTCGAGTCGACTCCCGAGTATCACGAGTCGACTCCAAGCGTATCAAGTTCACTGGCACGAGCTCGAGTCGACTCCAGACTAGTACGAGTCGACTCCGACTGAGAACAGAAAGAAGAACAGAAAGCCTCATCTCAGAACCTGTCAACGAGTCGACTCCTGAAGTGCGCGAGTCGACTCCAATGTTCAACGAGTCGACTCCAGGGTAGTAAGAGTCGACTCCAAGAGGTACACAAAAAAAAGTCAGAGCAGTTTTCGAGTCTGAGATTCGAGTCGACTCCAGTGGAACGCGAGTCGACTCCGATGGTTGGCAAGTCGACTCTAGAGAAAGCAAGAGTCGACTCTCAGCGGTACACAAAGAAAAAGTCAGAGAGCATTTTATGGACTCTGAGATTCGAGTCGACTCCCGCAATACGCGAGTCGACTCCGAGACTGTGCAACCATCGACAGACAGAAAACCATGCTACTGCCTCTGAGATTCGAGTCGACTCCCAGACAGCTCGAGTCGACTCCAAGACAAGCTTCACGTCAAAAGGCAGAAGACCAACTTTCGGAAACTGAGAGCCGAGTCGACTCCAAGGAAGTTCGAGTCGACTCCAAGACTGGATGAGCCAAAAGACAGAGAATCGGGAGTTCGGGCTCTGAGATTCGAGTCGACTCCAAGGACAGTCGAGTCGACTCGAGTGGACAAAATTCAAAATTGGATCCACGGACTTCAGTGGATGAGCCGACTCCAAAATTGCCAGGTCAGCTCCAGAAGTTGGCGAGTCGACTCCGGGTCAAGACGAGTCGACTCCCAGTCGTGACGGCAACTTTAATTCAAATTTGGAACAGTTGCCGAGTCGACTCCGGAAAAGCTTGAGTCGACTCCCGCTACAGCCGAGTCGACTCCTGATCGCGCGAGTCGACTCCAACCCACCAACGGTCATATTGTCAGGCTGCGCAGAGTGTGCAGAACGGACAGAAAAAGCAGTGTAACGGCTAGTTTCCGTGGGGGTTGGCTTAAATAGCCACAGAAGACTGTAGCAAGGCAGAGAACAACCATTCCACTCCAAGCATTCAAGCTTTCAAGCTCTGCAACGTGCTCTTCAAAAAGGGGAAGATCAGCATTTACTGCAACCAACTACATCTTCCCAGCAATTAAAGCCTCCTCCTCCTGCATTCAAGTCGACTACTCATTCGAGAGGAGACCTGAGTTCAAGAAGCCATTCCTCTACTTCAGCTTAAAAGCATTTGAGGGCTTCTAAACTCCTCTTTTGATTATATTGTTTTACATCTGCTTTTGAGAAGCTTATTTTCCTTTCTTTCTATAACTTGTATTTACTTGGTTCAATCGGGGGATTGAATCAAGGGGATTAAGGTTGGTTGGTGAGCCAAGTTAAAAACCAACGTGTGTAAGGGTTTGATTGTGAGCCCGGGAAAACAATCGGGGTTGGTTCTAGTCGGTGAGCCTGGGAAAACCGACCGAGTTCGTTGTGAGCTCGTAAAACAACAAGTTTGGTTGTGAGCTTGCAAAACAACCGGCTGTAATCCAAGGGGGTTATAGTGAATTCCCAAGAGAGACTTGGGGAGTGGACGTAGGAGCAAGGGGTAGCTCCGAACCACTATAAAACTCTGTGTTTGCATTGGATTGTCTCTCTTCTTCTTCCCCTCACATCACTCACAGCACTTAGCATTAATTAAATAACTTGCAATAGTTTTTAATTAATCAACCACATCGTTTTAATTATCTAAATTATTTTAAAACCCAATTCACCCCTCCTCTTGGGTTGTCTATCTGGGCTACAAGTGGTATCAGAGCCAAAAACTCTTCCACTTAAGAGTTAAAAGATCAAAATGACAACCCCATTTGGATCTTCTCACATTGAGGGTCAGTCCACCCAAAGACCCCCTTTCTTCAATGGATCCGACTACTCATACTGGAAGGCTAGGATGAGAATATTCATCCAAGCCCAAGACTATGAGATGTGGACCATTGTAGTGAATGGCCCATACATCCCATCCACATATGTAGAGGGTGTTAAGGTACCCAAATTAGAAAAGGATTGGGATGAACATGACATGAGGAAGGCACAATTAAACTCTAAAGCTATGAATGTGTTTTATTGTGCCTTAGATAGAAATGAATTCAATAGGGTCTCTACTTGCAACTCTGCAAAAGAGATCTGGGATAGACTTGAAGTGACCCATGAGGGCACGAATCAAGTTAAAGAATCCAAAATTAATATATTGGTTCATAAGTATGAACTATTTAAAATGGATTCTAATGAGACAATCACTAGCATGTTCACTAGGTTTACTGACATTGTCAGTGGCCTAAAAAGCCTTGGCAAGAGCTATACTAACAGTGATCTTGTCAGGAAAATACTTCGCTGTCTACCAAGGTCATGGGAAGCCAAGGTGACGGCAATCCAAGAAGCTAAAGACTTGAACAAGCTTCCACTCGAAGAGCTCCTTGGATCCCTAATGACTCACGAGCTAACCATGAAGCAACACAGCGAAGAAGAGTCCTCCCATAAGAAAAAGGTAATAGCACTTAAATCTACTTCATCTAACAAGGACCTGTCTTGCAGTAGCAGCAGTGAAGAAGAAGAACATGAGGAAGATGATGGTGAGGCTCTTCTTGTGCGCAAGTTCAAGAGATTCATCAACCACAAGAAGTCCTATCATCAAAGGAGAGCCCCCTCAAATTTCTACCGCAAGGACAAAGGTAAGGAAAGGGAAAACGAGGGGATTGGGTGTTACGAGTGCAAGAAGCCGGGTCACATAAGAGCAGAGTGCCCCTTACTGAAGAAGGGGAGTAAGTACAAGAAGAAGAAGGCTCTTGTCACTACACTATCCGACTCCGACTCATCATCCTCCTCATCAGATGATGAACAAGAAGAGAAGGCCAATTTCTGCTTCATGGCCAACAAAAACGAGGTAACTTCCGATACGCATCTTGATTTTTCTTTTGATGAACTTTATGATGCATTTAATGAATTAATGGTAGAATATAAGGCTATAAATCTTAAGAATAAAGAACTGAAAATAGCTAATCAATCATACCTACATAAATACGATAAATTAGTTAAGGATAAGGACTTAATCACCAAAGAAAATATAGAACTTAAAACAAGCAACCAACTTTTAACTCAAAAGACTAACACCTTAACTAAAGATAATGAAAAACTAACTAAGGAATTTTCAGAACTTAAAAAATATAAACAAACCTTAGATAAGGATCTTACAAAAGAACTTAATGATCTAAAAGCAGAAAATCAAACACTAACTAAAGAACTTAACAAATACAAACCCTTAGTTGAAAAATTTACATATAGTTCTGAAAAATTAAACATGATACTAAATAGTCAACGAGCAGTATTTAATAAAGTGGGTTTAGGGTATAAACCAAGAAATAAACAAAAACTTCTTAGTAACTTCTTTGTTAAAGCTGGAGAAACTAAAACTAAGAAAATAACCTGCTTTTGTTGTGGAACTATAGGACATAAGGCAAATGCATGTGACTATAGGAAAAGTAAAACAAAAAGAAAAATTAAAAGGGTATGGGTTCCAAAAGGAACCAACTTGACTAACCATGAAGGACCCAAGAAAACTTGGGTACCTAAGTTGACATGATTTGCTTGTGTAGGAGTGTCTTGCAGCCAAGGTCAACAAAAACTGCTGGTATTTGGATAGTGGCTGCTCAAGGCACATGACGGGTGATAAAGATCAATTTTTCACCCTTGAAGCTAAGAAGGGAGGTGCTGTGACTTTTGGAGACAACAACCAAGGTCACATCATTGGTATTGGTAAAGTTCAAATCACCCCTTCTACTTTTATAGATAATGTTAGATATGTTGATGGTCTTAAGCATAACTTGTTAAGCATTAGTCAATTATGTGATATAGGATATGATGTTATGTTTAAATCATCATCACTATGTATTATAACAAATCCTAATGATAATAGTTTAGTTTTTAAAGGGATTAGACGTGGTAATGTATATGTTGTAGACCTAGAAGATCTTGCAAAACATAACCAATGTTTAGTTGTTAATGAAACTAAAGAAAATGATGTTAGTTGGTTATGGCACCGTAAGTTAGGTCATGCAAGCATGGACACAATAACTAAACTAGTTAAAAGAGACTCCGTGATAGGTTTGCCAAAATTAAAATTTGAAAAGAACAAAATATGTGAAGCATGTCAATTTGGCAAACAATCTAGGAACTCTTTTAAATCCATAAAATGTGTCTCTACCTCTAGGCCTCTAGAATTATTACACATGGACCTATTTGGTCCAACTAGAACAACAAGCCTAGGTGGAAATAAATATGGTCTAGTTATAGTAGATGATTACTCTAGGTACACATGGGTCATGTTCCTAGCACATAAGGATCAAGCATTTTCTGTTTTTAAGAAGTTCCATAAGGAAGTAACAAATGCTAGAGAGTCTTCAGTCATAGCCATTAGAAGTGACCATGGTACCGAATTCGAAAATCAATCATTTGATGAATTTTGTAGTAAAAAGGGGATAACCCATAATTTCTCAGCACCTAGGACACCACAACAAAATGGAGTTGTGGAAAGGAAGAATAGAACACTAGAGGAAATGGCTAGAACTATGTTATGTGAAAGTAACCTCCCTAAGTACTTTTGGGGAGAAGCCATTAATACCTCTTGTCACATATTAAATAGAGTTCTATTGAGACCCATTATAAAGAAAACACCTTATGAACTGTGGAAAAACAGAAAACCAAAAGTTAATTATTTTCATGTTTTTGGAAGTAGGTGTTTTGTGCATAATAATGGGAAAGATAATCTAGGGAAATTTGACCCTAAATCTGATGAAGGAATATTCTTAGGTTATTCTACAACTAGTAAAGCCTATAGAGTCTTTAATAAAAGAACCTTAGTCATAGAAGAATCTATACATGTAGTATTTGATGACTCTAGTGACATCTCCTCTAGTAAGAAAATTAATTTTGATGATGATGTTGAAATACTTGAGGAAAAGATAGATGAGATGGGATTACAAGATGATAATCAAAAGTTGATTGAAGGAGAATCATCAAGCCAAGAGGCTATTGTGGATCATGGGCTAACAAAAGCTTGGAGGTATGCTCACGGGCATCCTAAGGAACTCATTCTAGATGATCCATCTCAACCGGTTAGGACTAGAGCTTCACTTAGAAATCTAAATAACCATCTAGCTTTTGTTTCACACTTTGAGCCCAAACATATAGAAGAAGCCGAAAATGATGTAAATTGGATAAATGCAATGCAAGAAGAACTAAACCAATTTACTAGAAACAAAGTGTGGGATCTAGTAGAAAGACCTTCTAAATATCCAATTATAGGTACAAAATGGATATATAAAAATAAGCTAGATGAAAATGGAATTGTTATAAGGAATAAGGCTAGACTAGTGGCAAAGGGTTATAATCAAGAAGAAGGCATAGATTTTGATGAAACCTTTGCTCCCGTAGCTAGACTTGAGGCTATTAGACTATTATTAGCATATGCATGCTCTAAGGATTTCAAACTATTTCAAATGGATGTAAAAAGTGCATTTTTAAATGGGTATATTAATGAGGAAGTGTATGTAGAACAACCTCCTGGTTTTGAAAATCATCAATACCCTAATCATGTGTATAAACTGAACAAAGCACTTTATGGATTAAAACAAGCACCTAGAGCATGGTATGAGAGACTTAGTAAATTCCTATTAGAACATGAATTCTCTAGGGGAAATGTAGACACAACATTATTTCTGAAAAAGCAAAATAAGGAGATGCTATTAGTACAGATTTATGTTGATGATATCATTTTCGGTGCTACTAACAATCGCCTCTGCGAAGAGTTTGCTGATTTGATGCAGAGTGAGTTTGAGATGAGCATGATGGGAGAGCTGAACTACTTCCTCGGGCTTCAAATCAAACAATCTGAAGGAGGCATCTTCATCAATCAAGCAAAATATGTCAAGGAGATGCTCAAGAAGTTTGATATGGAAGGAAACAAATCAATCAGCACCCCCATGAGCTCATCATGCAAATTAGATCAAGACGAATCAGGTAAATCTGTAGATCAAAAACTTTATAGAGGTATGATAGGATCTTTACTATATCTTACTGCAAGTAGACCTGATATTATGTTTAGTGTTTGCATGTGTGCTAGATATCAGGCTAATCCTAAAGAATCACACCTAGCTGCAGTTAAGAGAATTTTTAAATACTTAATAGGAACTAAGAACATAGGGCTATGGTACTCTAAAGAATCTAGCCTAAACTTAATAGGGTACACAGATTCAGACTTCGCTGGATGTAAGCTTGATAGAAAAAGTACCAGCGGGTCGTGTCAGTTTCTAGAAGAAAACCTAATCTCATGGTTTAGCAAGAAACAAAACACGGTTGCATTATCCACTGCAGAAGCTGAATATGTGGCAGCCGGAAGTTGTTGTGCTCAAATCTTGTGGATTAAACAACAATTAGAAGATTATGGCAGTAAACAAGATAAAATCCCCATTAATTGTGATAATACAAGTGCCATAAATCTAACTAAAAATCCAATTCAACATTCAAGAACTAAACACATCGAGATAAGACATCACTTCATAAGAGATCATGTATTGAATGGTGATGTGTCACTCCAATTTGTTTGTACTGATAATCAATTTGCAGATATTTTTACAAAACCCCTAAGTGAAGAGAGGTTTAGCGTGCTTAGGAGGGGATTAGGAGTGATTGATCCATCCTAGTGGGAGTTTCCACTAGATTAATTGATTTTGATGATTAGAATGCGGTTAAAATAGAGTTTCTATTCAATGATCATCAAATCAGATCCCAATAAGGTGATTTTCCCTCATTTGGCACGGTTATAGCATGACTTTTAGGTGCGTGCCAAGGTTAGAGACGACTCGAGTAAGTTTCAGAGCCGGCTCCTGAGGGGGAGTCGACTCGCGCATTTGCGGGAGTCGACTCGCAAAGATGGCAGCTGAGGGGGAGTCGACTCGCACATTATCGGGAGTCGACTCGAAGTCTACAGGCGCATAAGGAGAGTCGACTCGCGCATATTCTGGAGTCGACTCGAGGTCGAGTCGACTCACGACTCAGGGGAGTCGACTCGCAGTCGGAATCCGACTTTTTAACCCTAGGTTTGTCGTTTCGCAAACACTTTTCTTTCAAGCCGCCACTGTTCAAAAAGCCCTAGAGCCGACTCCTAGGTCGTCCCCGATCGTCTCCAACCTCTGTTCGGTCGATTTTTCACCGGTTCTTAGGATTTTCGTCCGTTCCTAGGTCGTCTCCGGTCCGTCCCGAGTCTCCTCCGTCGACCTTTCTCCGTCCTTTAGGTGTTTCTTCCCGTTTAGGTCAAGATGCCTCGTAAGACCGTGGTTAGAAAGAGGTCCCGTCCCGAGGCCGGTCCCGAGCGGCGCTCCAAGGCGCGGCACGATCCCGCGAGGCAACCACCTCCGGCTCGTTCCCCGCCTAGGGCGGTTCCCGCAAGGCCGTTGGCCGGGAAGGCCGTCACCACCGGGAGGTATGTCGACTTTGACTATCTCTCCCGGGAAGGGTTCACCATAGGTGATAGGCTTAGAGCCCAGGGCCTAGAGTACTTCCTCACTTTGGACCTTCCCACTTACCCTGGCCTTGTTCAAGAGTTTTATAGTACCGTCCATCGGGGAGATGGAGGTATCGAGGGCACAGTAGTAGGTGTCCCTGTGCGTGTCACGGAAGATCTCATTGCCCACATCCTCCACCTTCCATTAGTAGGGATGGCTCCCGCACACCCTGAGGATAGAGTTGAGGCCCTTACGGTCGTCTTAGGGCATCCACCTCAGTCCCCCCTAGACGAGGTATCTGCTAGCTCACTTCCTATTGAAGTGAGAATCCTTTTGAGTATTCTGTCCAGATCCATCTTCCCTAAGACAGGAAGATTTGATTTTGTAAATGAGAGGGACCTAGCTGTTATGTCTTACATTCTTCAGGACACCCCGGTCAACTTCCCCAAACTCATCTATAGGTATATGTGTGAGCCCCTAGATAGACCTAGGCTCACCCTCCCATACGGCATGATTTTTACTCTTCTCTTTAGGGAGTACGAGATTCCCATTCTTGAGAGGGAACCCTCTCGTGCATTGCGATGGACAGATCGCTTGTGTACGGGGACCATGCACAGGATGGGGTTTCGGAAGAGAGAAGGGATCTGGGTTAGGAAGTCTACCCTCACCGCTCAGACCACCAGACCTTCACCTAGTCCTGAGCCCGATTCAGACTACCCAGACCTTCCAGACCATCCAGACCTCCCATCCACTCCTCCTGCTCCTACCACCTCTGCCGGACCTTCCTCCTCGGCACCACCCTCTATGGCGGTCCGGATTGATCCTGAGCAGCTTCGGGAGCTGCGTGTTGGGTTGTGGAGCCTGATCCATTCCCTTTTCTTTCAAGACCCCTATGTGCACTATGGTGGTGGAGGATCAAGGGAAGACAAGCCGGAAAGAGTTCGAAAAGATTCAGAGTTGAATCAGCAAAGAAAAAAAAATTTCAGCAAGGTTCGGAGTCGACTCCAGCAGACTTGGAGTCGACTCTGGCACGCAGGCAGACTTGGCACAGTCTTGGAGTCGACTCCAAATCCATAGGAGTCGACTCCCCAGTGTTGGAGTCGACTCGAGAACTCCAGGAGTCGACTCCCACAGGCAGACAGAGAGGCTTTTTCTGTGGACTGTGGCCGAGTCGACTCGCAGAATTGCGGGAGTCGACTCGAGCACGATTTTCACACGAGGCTGAGTTATGAACCGGGTTCAAGCCAAGGTTTTTTGAAGCCCTAATCAAAGTAAGAGATTGGGAGGTATATATAGACTTCTTGTGGGACACGAGAGGTGTGTGGCAACCTTGAGAAACCCTAGAACTCATCAACGAGAAGTTTCTAAAAGGAGATCCTTGGTGTGCATCAGGAAGACGACGCGTTGCTCGTCTTGAGAGAGATTGTTTTGCTGGTTGAATCCCTAACAACTGGTATCAGAGCCATCTGGTTCAAAGGAAAAAGTGGGAGCAATGGCGGCTGAAGAAGGCAAGGTCAAGATTGACAGATTTGACGGCAAAGACTTTGGTTTCTGGAAGATGCAGATCGAAGATTATTTATATCAGAAGAAACTTCATCTACCTCTTGAAGGTATGAAACCGACAGATATGTCACAGGCCGACTAGGATTTAATGGATCGTCAGGCTTTGGGAGTTGTTCGCTTGACGTTGGCTCGAAACGTTGCGTTCAACGTTTTGGAAGAGAAGACAACAGCAGGTTTGCTGAGAGCATTGTCGAATATGTATGAAAAACCCTCGGCCTCCAACAAGGTGTACCTGATGCGCCGTTTATTCAATCTGAAGATGAGTGAAGGTTCCTCTGTTACTGATCACATCAATGAGTTCAATCTGATTACGAGCCAGTTGAGTTCGGTGGAAATCAGTTTTGAAGATGAAGTTCGTGCCCTAATTCTTCTATCCTCCTTGCCAGAAAGTTGGGGTGCAACGGTGACAGCTGTAAGCAGTTCCTGCGGCTCAAACAAACTGAAGTTTGAGGAGGTCCGAAATCTGATACTCAGTGAAGATATCAGAAGGAGGGAGTCTGGTGTGAAATCTGGTTCGATTTTGAACACATCTGAAGGCAGAGGAAGAACTGTGCAACGCAGTGAAAACCGTGGCAGATCGAAGTCTAAGAGGAGGAGCAAGTCTAGATCGAAAGGCGATGGCTGCTGGCATTGTGGCAAGATGGGCCACACGAGGAAGAATTGTTGGCTTAGAAAGAAGAATCCAAGCAAGGGGCAGAACGAGGTGTCTGTGAATGCAACCACAGATGAAGCCAACGATGCTTTGATTCTCAGCGTGGACAGCCCTATGGAATCGTGGATACTAGACTCTGGAGCTTCGTTTCATTCCACCTCACGGAAGGAGTGTATGCTAAACTACACTGCAGGAGACTTCGGAAAGGTTTATCTCGCTGATGATGAGCCTTTAGATATTGTGGGGACAGGTGAAGTTCATATCAGGATGATGAATCAGTCAGTGTGGAAACTGAAGAATGTGAGGCATATCCCAGGCTTGAAGAGAAACTTGATTTCTGTTGGGCAGCTTGACAGCGAAGGGTATGTTACTACCTTCGTAGGTGGTTCATGGAAAATCACCAAAGGAGCTATGGTGATAGCACGTGGGAACAAGTTGGGGACTCTCTACATGACCAATGACACCAAGGATACGGTGGCTTTAACAGAAACATGTGCAGATAGTTGTCTTTGGCATCGCAGACTTGGACATATGAGTGAGAAAGGTATGAAGATGATGGTGAAGAAGAACAAGCTAGCAGATCTGAAAACTGTTGATGTAGGTCTCTGTGAAGACTGCATATTTGGGAAGCAGAAAAAGGTTAGTTTCTCAAAGGGTGGAAGAACACCGAAGACAGAAAAGCTAGAGCTTGTACACACAGATGTGTGGGGGCCTTCACCGGTTGCATCTCTTGGAGGCTCACACTATTATGTCACGTTCATTGACGACTCTACCAGAAAGGTTTGGATTTATTTCATGAAGCACAAATCAGAGGTATTTGTCACCTTCAAAAAGTGGAAAAGTCTGGTGGAGAATGAATCTGGTGCAAAGATAAAACGACTAAGGTCTGACAATGGCGGTGAGTATGACAGCAGTGAGTTCAAGGAATTCTGCGCAGTGAATGGAATCCGAATGGAGAAGACAATACCGAGCACACCGCAGCAAAATGGGGTGGCTGAGCGAATGAACAGAACCCTGAACGAGAGAGCCAATAGTATGAGGATCCATGCTGGTTTGCCCAAGATGTTTTGGGCTGAGGCAGTCAACACCGCAGCGTATCTAATAAACAGAGGCCCGTCGGTTCCCCTAGATTGCAAATTGCCTGAAGAAGAGTGGACAGGAAAAATAGTAAATTTGTCACACTTGAGGGTCTTTGGGTGTGTCTCCTTTGTGCACATTAATGCAGAGAAAAGGGACAAGCTAGATGCAAAGTCCAGAAAGTGTTTCTTCATTGGATATGGTACAGATGATTTTGGTTACAAGTTCTGGGATGCACAGAACCATAAGGTCATCAGAAGCAAGGATGTGATATTCAATGAGCGAGTTCTCTATAAGGACAAGAATACTTCAGATCTTGAGAGTGCAGGGGAGCAAAGCAAAGAAAAACAGCAAGTTGAGCTGCAAGAGATTACAGAAGAAGATGTTGCCAAAAGTTTTCAGAAAAATCCTGAAAATTCAGAAACTGTTGTGGCACAACCTCAACCAAGTATACCACAGCTGAGAAGATCAACAAGAATCTCGAGACAACCGGATAGATATTCATCCTCTTTACATTATCTGCTATTGATAGATGGAGGTGAACCCGAGTGTTATGAAGAAGCCATGGAAAGTGAAGATTCGGTGAAGTGGGAGCTAGCCATGAAGGACGAGATGAAGTCCTTGGATAGAAATCAAACTTGGGAACTCTGTTCACTACCAGAAGGCAAGAAGGCTTTACAGAACAAGTGGGTCTACAAAGTTAAAGAGGAACATGATGGCAGCAAAAGGTACAAAGCAAGGTTGGTTGTGAAAGGCTTCCAACAGAAGGAAGGTATTGACTACACTGAGATTTTCTCTCCGGTAGTCAAATATTCAACAATCAGAGTGATTCTGAGTATTGTGGCAGCAGAAAATCTATATTTGGAGCAGTTGGATGTTACGACTGCATTTCTCCATGGAGAGATTGATGAAGACATCTACATGCAGCAACCTATCGGCTTTGCAGTCCCTAGCAAGGAGAACCTTGTATGCAAGCTGAAGAGAAGTTTGTATGGTTTGAAACAGGCCCCGAGGTTGTGGTACAAAAAGTTCGATGGATTCATGATCAATAATGGTTTTGTAAGATGTCAAGAAGATCATTGCTGTTATCTTAAGGTACTTGATGGCAGTTTTATCATCTTACTTTTGTATGTTGACGACATGTTGATAGCCGGACCGAACCTACAAGAGATTGAAAGATGGAAGAAAGAGCTATCAAGGAAGTTTGCAATGAAAGACATGGGTGCAGCAAAACAGATGCTTGGGCTGAGGATTGAAAGGGATAAGGTGGCTGGAACACTGAAGCTTTCTCAAGCTAACTACATTGATAAGGTGTTGAATAGATTCAATATGACAGATGCAGATTCTGTGAAGACACCTTTAGCGAGCCATTTCAAACTTTCAAAAGAGCAATCACCCAAGGATGATGAGGAGCTGAAGAAGATGTCAAGGGTACCATATGCTTCAGCTGTAGGCAGCTTGATGTATGCTATGATATGCACGAGACCCGACATTGCACATGCAGTGGGAGCTGTGAGCAGATACATGGCCAATCTGGGTAGACAACATTGGGAGGCTGTCAAGTGGATCCTAAGATATTTGAAAGGTACCAGAAATGTAGGCTTGTGTTATAGAAAAGGCAGTCAAACACTACAAGGTTTTGTGGATGCAGACCTGGGAGGTGATACTGACACTAGAAGAAGCACCACAGGGTATGTTTATACCATAGGCGGAACAGCAGTGAGCTGGTTCTCACAATTGCAAAAGATCGTTGCTCTTTCGACAACAGAGGCAGAATATGTTGCCATTACAGAAGCCAGTAAGGAGATGATTTGGCTACAAAACCTTCTGAAAGAGCTGGGCAGAGAACAGAACTGTAGTGTACTATTCTGCGACAGTCAGAGTGCTATTCACTTAGCTAAGAACCCAATATTTCATGCGAGAACGAAGCACATACAGCTGAGATATCACTTCATCAGGAAGTTGCTAGAAGATGGCAGTTTGTTACTTGAGAAGATTCAAGGAGCAAAGAATTCAGCGGATATGTTGACTAAGACAGTCACTACAGAGAAATTGAGGCTATGCATGGCCTCAATTGGCCTCCAAAGCTAGTTGAATGGAGGTGCCGCACAGAGAATACAGATCAAGATATAGAAGTTTGTTAATTTTTCAGATAGATGCACAATTGGATGTATCAGTCACCAAGTAGGAGAGTTGTTGGGTTGTGGAGCCTGATCCATTCCCTTTTCTTTCAAGACCCCTATGTGCACTATGGTGGTGGAGGATCAAGGGAAGACAAGCCGGAAAGAGTTCGAAAAGATTCAGAGTTGAATCAGCAAAGAAAAAAAAATTTCAGCAAGGTTCGGAGTCGACTCCAGCAGACTTGGAGTCGACTCTGGCACGCAGGCAGACTTGGCACAGTCTTGGAGTCGACTCCAGATCCATAGGAGTCGACTCCCCAGTGTTGGAGTCGACTCGAGAACTCCAGGAGTCGACTCCCACAGGCAGACAGATTGGCTTTTTCTGTGGACTGTGGCCGAGTCGACTCGCAGAATTGCGGGAGTCGACTCGAGCACGATTTTCACGCGAGGCTGAGTTATGAACCGGGTTCAAGCCAAGGTTTTTTGAAGCCCTAATCAAAGTAAGAGATTGGGAGGTATATATAGACTTCTTGTGGGACACGAGAGGTGTGTGGCAACCTTGAGAAACCCTAGAACTCATCAACGAGAAGTTTCCAAAAGGAGATCCTTGGTGTGCATCAGGAAGACGACGCGTTGCTCGTCTTGAGAGAGATTGTTTTGCTGGTTGAATCCCTAACACTGCGACAGGAGATAGTCAGAGAGGTGAGGGATGAGCTGCTTCGAGAGCTCCGAGGTGCGGTGCCTGCTCCCACTCCTGCACCCGTATCTTCTCAGTTGGTCCCTTCCTTGACAGCCGTGACTGACATGACGGCTCATGTACGGGAAGAGATCTACAATGTCCGGAGTTTGGTCCAGGCCCAGTTCCACAGCATGAGTGAGGTCACGAGCTCCACTCGACAGATGCGAGAGGAGATAGGTCGTGACATGCACACCACCACCGAGGGGGCCGAGCGCTTGGCGAATGTACTCATCGACAAGCTGGACGCACTTCAGACATCGGTGACTGGGCTTCAGGCGTCGGTGACAGAGCTCTCCACTACACATAGCAGAGCCACCACGTCTATCATCACACAGCTTGGCCATGTCACAGATGCAGTCACCCTCCTCATGGAGCAGAGCCGATTGAGAGGAGGAGCCACATCCTCGAGAGGAGGAGCCACATCCTCCAGAGGAGGAGATGCATCCTCGAGAGGGGGAGCTTCATCCTCGAGGAGGACATAGATGTGTTTGAGTTCTGTTTTGTATTGTTTTACTTTACTTATTGTATGCTCAAATCTACTTCAATTCATATCAATACAATGAGTAGACATCTTATCTTCAATTATGTGCCATTTGATGATTGTTTGTACCATTGATTGTGGTTGATTACCTCCTTTTTGGTATGATGACAAAAAGGGGGAGAAATATGTATAAAATGTGTAAAAGGGGAGAAAAATAAAAAAATATATGTAAAAGAAATTAATGGAAATAAATAAAAAGATAAACTCTTAAAAACACACACAAATTTGTTCTAAGTGGATTCGGTACCTCGAGGCTCATTATCTCTCTTTTGGGGCTCCTAATGGAGTAATCTCCAGAATCTATTCAAGGGATATTCGGAGATTAGCTGAATCCTACTCAAGAACAAATTGACAGATTTTTCCTCTAAAAACAAAAAATTCAGTTCAAAAACTTCAAAGCATTAAAAGGAAATTCAGAGAATCAAAACATAGTTGAATGCATATGTTGAGGGGGAGAATCTGAATTTTAATCAAGCTAAATCATTAATGACATATAAGCCAAACAATTGATTGCATAATATGAAGGCTTATATAATTCTAAATGAAAGGGGGAGCATTAACTCCGAAATTTGTTGTTTCACTCCTTTCAAACTTGGATAAATTAAATTATCAGACATTTGAATTCATTTATGGATTTTATTTCATTATTTATTGAGCAAGTCATTTTACATATACTCAAAGTTTTGTCATCATCAAAAAGGGGGAGATTGTGGAGTGATTGATTAAAACCCCATTTGATTTTGATGAGCTCAAAGCATTTGAGTATATCTTGTGATTACTAATGAATTCAATTGAGTGTTTCAGTGAAAATCCTGTCCAAGTGTCTTTAGATTTTGGTTCATAGTATTTTGGATAAGTTAAGAAGTCTGCTGAACCAAAGTCTGAGACTCGAGTCGACTCCCGAGTATCACGAGTCGACTCCAAGCGTATCAAGTTCACTGGCACGAGCTCGAGTCGACTCCAGACTAGTACGAGTCGACTCCGACTGAGAACAGAAAGAAGAACAGAAAGCCTCATCTCAGAACCTGTCAACGAGTCGACTCCTGAAGTGCGCGAGTCGACTCCAGGGTAGTAAGAGTCGACTCCAAGAGGTACACAAAGAAAAGTCAGAGAGCAGTTTTCGAGTCTGAGATTCGAGTCGACTCCAGTGGAACGCGAGTCGACTCCGATGGTTGGCAAGTCGACTCCAGAGAAAGCAAGAGTCGACTCTCAGCAGTACACAAAGAAAAGGTCAGAGAGCATTTTATGGACTCTGAGATTCGAGTCGACTCCCGCAATACGCGAGTCGACTCCGAGACTGTGCGACCATCGACAGACAGAAAACCATGTTACTGCCTCTGAGATTCGAGTCGACTCCCAGACAGCTCGAGTCGACTCCAAGACAAGCTTCACGTCAAAAGGCAGAAGACCAACTTTCGGAAACTGAGAGCCGAGTCGACTCCAAGGAAGTTCGAGTCGACTCCAAGACTGGATGAGCCAAAAGACAGAGAATCGGGAGTTCGGGCTCTAAGATTCGAGTCGACTCCAAGGACAGTCGAGTCGACTCGAGTGGACAAAATTCAAAATTGGATCCACGGACTTCAGTGGATGAGCCGACTCCAAAATTGCCAGGTCAGCTCCAGAAGTTGGCGAGTCGACTCCGGGTCAAGACGAGTCGACTCCCAGTCGTGACGGCAACTTTAATTCAAATTTGGAACAGTTGCCGAGTCGACTCCGGAAAAGCTTGAGTCGACTCCCGCTACAGCCGAGTCGACTCCTGATCGCGCGAGTCGACTCCAACCCACCAACGGTCATATTGTCAGGCTGCGCAGAGTGTGCAGAACGGACAGAAAAAGCAGTGTAACGGCTAGTTTCCGTGGGGGTTGGCTTAAATAGCCACAGAAGACTGTAGCAAGGCAGAGAACAACCATTCCACTCCAAGCATTCAAGCTTTCAAGCTCTGCAACGTGCTCTTCAACGAAAAAGGGGAAGATCAGCATTTACTGCAACCAACTACATCTTCCCAGCAATTAAAGCCTCCTCCTCCTGCATTCAAGTCGACTACTCATTCGAGAGGAGACCTGAGTTCAAGAAGCCATTCCTCTACTTCAGCTTAAAAGCGTTTGAGGGCTTCTAAACTCCTCTTTTGATTATATTATTTTACATCTGCTTTTGAGAAGCTTATTTTCCTTTCTTTCTATAACTTGTATTTACTTGGTTCAATCGGGGGATTGAATCAAGGGGATTAAGGTTGGTTGGTGAGCCAAGTTAAAAACCAACGTATGTAAGGGTTTGATTGTGAGCCCGGAAAAACAATCGGGGTTGGTTCTAGTCGGTGAGCCTGGGAAAACCGACCGAGTTCGTTGTGAGCTCGTAAAACAACAAGTTTGGTTGTGAGCTTGCAAAACAACCGGCTGTAATCCAAGGGGGTTATAGTGAATTTCCAAGAGAGACTTGGAGAGTGGACGTAGGAGCAAGGGGTAGCTCCGAACCACTATAAAACTCTGTGTTTGCATTGGATTGTCTCTCTTCTTCTTCCCCTCACATCACTCACAGCACTTAGCATTAATTAAATAACTTGCAATAGTTTTTAATTAATCAACCACATCGTTTTAATTATCTAAATTATTTTAAAACCCAATTCACCCCCTCTCTTGGGTTGTCTATCTCATACTGTGCTACAACATGAATATAACACTATCTCATAGCATAAACTAATCATGCATACAAACAACCTAGCTATCTCATAGCATCAAGATAATAGCATGTATTATCATTTGGTTAAACTGATTAAGGATGGCTCTGATACCACTGTTAGGGTTTCCCAGTGCCCTAGGGCGCAGCGGAAGATACGGGATTATAAAATTTTCTTATAAAACCCATTATATGAAACCCTAATAAGCCAAGATCGCCTTAATAGTATAACCAAATAATGTAGAAAATATAATCTTGGTATAGAAGAATACCTATCACGCTATATCCAATATATCTGAAGATGTCCTAAGGTGCCCAAATGTTCACCCTCCGATGTTGATCCACACAGGAATGGGTTCAAGACTCTAGCTCCACCAAAACTTGATTCTAATTGTTCAATCCTTCCAAAGGATTTAATTGGCTGATTTTCCTTCACTTCCTTCTTCCTTTCTACCTCTAAAACATTCACTAGCCTTTTTGTCCTAAAGAAGACCCTCTTGTCTTGGGTTAGGACAAAAGAGAGAGGCTTGTAAGAAAGAAGGGATAGGGAGAGAGAAGGAGAGACTTTTTCTTTGATGATCTTTAGAACCCCAAGGCACCTCCTTATTTATAAGAGATGGAGGGATGCATCATAAAGGGATGCATCCCATCCACACACCTCATCATGATGAGGCATGTGTCAAGAGATGCATCCCATCATGATGGGGTGCTAAGGAGAAGGGTGTATCAACTTCTTTCTCACATCTCCCTCTTAAATCATGATGATCCAAGGGCCCAAATGCAGTGAACCAAAGCCAATGGTCCAGATCTAGGTGCCATCTAATGGTCCAGATCAAGACATCATCATCCAGGGTGCCATCCAATGGTCCAGAAGTAAGATGCCATCACCGATGGTCCAGATTCAGGTGCTGAGCAACGGTCCAGATCTTTCATCCAGAGAGCCATCCAGTGGTCCAGATTCAGGCGCTGAGCAACGGTCCAGATCTTTCATCCAGAGAGCCATCCAGTGGTCCAGATTCAGGCGCTAACCAGTGGACCAGATCCTTCATCCAGAAAGCCATCCAATGGTCCAGATGAAGGCGCCAACCAGTGGACCAGATCCTTCATCCAGGAAGCGATCCAATGGTCCAGAAGTGAAGGCCCTATCAAACCCAATCCAATTGGGTTTAACCAACTTAAAGAAAACATTAAACCTAATCAAATCAGGTCTAATTAAAGCCAAATGGGTTTCAACTCTTGGCTAACCCATATTAGGTCATGATCTAATCATATTAGATCAACCAAATCTAAGAATCATATTCGAATTTAATTTGAATCAGGAGCTAGGGTTTGCAACACGTGCTAGCATGTTCATCTTGCAAACATGATCTAATCCAATTAGACCCTTGATCAATTTCCTTGTGTGTGACCCATTGGGTTCCTTATCTTAACCAGCAGTAGGTGCAGGTGCAAGTTGACCTAACCTGATTAGAATACCTCTAATCCAATTTAGGTTCAATTTAGTGCTAAACCTGACTTAGCAATCAGAACCTTTCTGATGCTTTGATCTAATCAAACTCTTTGATCCGATCAACCCACAAGACATGATTGACGTCTAGCAACGTATCATGTCTACCCGGAAGATGAGGAATGTATTGGACAAATCCAAACATACCCTTCAGTGGAAAGTTACTGTGCAATTCAATCCCTCAGTCATACTACATCCTGAATAAGTGCTCGAGTATGGATCAATATCAAACTCAATCACTTATTCATGTCTCTCTCAATCTTTTATATGATAATTCAAACAATGAAACATTAGAAACTCTTTCTAATATTCATTTTGCTTTGATCAAAGGCTTCGTGAATCATTATAAGATTAGAGTAAGTAGGATGTTACCTTCTCTTACTAGAAGTAACTGATTCCTTGTTGACCTACTCACAACCTTCGTACAAAATCCACCATATCCAGAATATCCCGTACACAACGCAATATCGTGAATGAGGGTAAACCAAAACATAGCTTCAAGTGCACAAGGTACCATGGTGATCTCAGGTCTAAGAATCACTTGCACAACTCCCACTATGAGAACCATCTTTTGATAATTAAGTAAGAATCCATAAGATGTTCTCATGGCTGGTCATTTCAGTGAACTCACTCCTCTAATGAGCACCCACATCTTTGTATTAGTGTCTCACACAAGTGATTGTGAGATCAATCACCCTCTACATTGAGCATACATAAGATGTGCCAGTCTTTCCGGTAATATTGATCCCCGACTCAATATACCAATTTGACTGGGAATATTCTAAATTAGGATTTTAGGATTTTAGGTCTCACTAGTATGATCTCATCATAACCCTTAAAACCAATGTCCTAATTTATGGGGTTCATCATCCAATAATAAAATAGATAAGCAGCAAATGATGAAACACAATGCCTTTATTGATATATATCGAGTGTCAAAGTACATGATTTGGAGGATTACAAAGAAAAACCCATCAAATGATTGGCTTATAGGGCATCTACTCTTTCAACCGTGACCAAACTCCCATGTCCAAAGAACAAAGTTGTTCTAGATTTCTTCCCAGCTGAATGGATATGGACCGCTTGTGATCTCCCATATCCCACGAACAAACAAAGACTTCCAGGCCGTCCGCCACATTCCCTTCTTTCACGACCGGATCCCCAACTTCTTCCACGCCCAGCCGAGATCCATGCTCAACCTCTCTTCATTCCACGTCATCATGCAAATCCCCTTCATTCCATCTCCTACGTCCCAGCCATCTTCTGGATTATTTCCCAGCCGAGACCCACGGACCTCATCCTTATCCCTTCTGCATTCAAAGCTCCAGCTTATCCCCTGCTTCTATGCTTCCCGAGCTTATCCTCCAAAGATAGAGCTGAATCCAACATTATTCCGGATTTCCTTCCAGCCGTCCCAGATTCCATTCATTCCTAACATCATCAGATTCATCTTCCCCTGTTTCGGAACAACTTCCTCCCAGCCGCATCTCAGCCGGAAGTGATCTCTCGCATCCTAAACCATCTCCTCGTCATCACAAATCAAAGCAACTCCTTTCGCTCCCAGCTCAACCTCAAATCCCAACTTCATGGCTTCCGATTCTTCTTCCCGGACTTCTCGGAAACAGAACACACCAGCTCACGGGTCATCTTTTCTTCTTCCGAACTCCCAAGACTTCCTCTCATTCCAGATTAACTTCATTCCGCGTTGTTCACGATTCGGCTTCATCTTCTCGAGCTTCACGGCATCCAAGCTCTTCCTCCCAGATTTTGCCCGCATCATCCAAAGAATACATAACCTGCCAATACATCCAGCCTTCAAACACTCACGGGATAACCTCAAATCCCAGCAAATTTCCCACGCCTATCCTCACAGTCTTCCCATGCTTTGGAATAGATCCGAGATCCTCTCAACGTTCTCGCCATCCCCTGCAGCCAAGGATCAAGCCGACTTCATCCCATTCCGATCCTAGCTCCCATTTGTCCACGTCCGCAGCCTCCTTCCCCTGTTCTGCATGTCCCTTCCCTTCCGAGGAGAACCAGCAACCATCCAACGACCGGATCAGATTCGGCAACATCTCCACATCATCCTCTTCTTCGGATCAAGCCAATGAACTTCCCAGATTTCCTCCAAGGAGCAGTATCTATCCACCATCCACGGAAGAGATAAAGCCTCCACAGCATTATCCACCCATTCGGAATAGCCACAAGGAAGAGAGAGAGGAAGATGGGCTGCCTATATAAAGGGAAGACTTTGATTAGAGGGGGGCATTCCCTCTTCCCTCATGGGGGGTTGATCCCATCTATCTCTCACAGGCCAAGTTCCACGGAAAACAGAGGAGGGAGAAGAGTCTGGGCATTTTGGGAATGATTTCCCAAAGGAAGGAATCGATCTAAGGGGAATCACAAGAGGAAGAGAATAAAGTGACGGGAGCCCGCTGCTGTGCTGCTGCTGCCGTCTATCACTGCATGGAAGCTTAAGCTCTTCTCTAGGGCTGGATGCAGCCCTAGCAAAAGGATAAGGGTTTTTTTTTATTTTTTGATTTCTATTCTTGGGGTTGTATGAACTTATTGTTTTTAATGGATATTTTCTTTTGAATCATATTTAATTTCTGTGATTTTAAGTATGATGTTCGTACAACTGTTCTTCATGATCACTAGGTAAATATAAGATAGTCCATGCTTAGGGAAGATGCGATGTGCTGCCACCTTAGATTAGGGTAGACATTTCATGCCAACTGAAGATGGATTATGCCCAAATTAGTTTTGTGAAATTTTATTCGAATGCTTATTAGGCTTGTAGCCAATTTGCATATTTATCCAAGAATATATTAAAAATATAATTAATCCTTGTTCCGATGTTAGTGGTGAATTCCTTGTCCTAGGTTCTCCTAAATTGATATCCCTTTAATTGCATTTTCTTTTATTAAATTGCTTAGTTTAATAGTCTTTACAAATTCATCCTTTTAAATATTTGTATTTTTAAAGAAAAATAACTATACCCCAATCCCTGTGGATCGATACCCGTAATCACTATCCTACTAGATACGTGCTATTGCGTGGTCTTTAAAGTTGACTATCAGACGGCCACTGGAAAAGGAACTGCCCTTCATATCTCGAAAGCCTAAAGAACAAAAAGGCAGACACACCTTCACAAGGTATGTTAGATTTGCTCGTAATTGAAACTAATCTTACGATTTCTTCTACTTCTAGTTGGGTTATAGATTCTGATTCTAGTGCTCACTTGTGCACTACTATGCAGGGTCTAAAGAAAAGTAGAGGCTAGCAGAAGGTGCAGTAATCCTTCGGACTGGCAACGGGGCAAAAGTTGCTGCTGTGGCTGTGGGCACCTATCCTCTGCGACTACCATATAGTTTTAGTTTATTGCTTAGAGACTGTTATTATGTACCTGCTGCTAGAAGAAATTTGATTTCTGTTTCATGTCTAGCGTTGGATGGTCATGTTTTTACATTTGATAAAAATTATTGTTGTATTTATTTCAGAAATAAATTAGTCGCACGTGGTTTTATGATTGACAGTCTCCATCACTTGCATATGGATATGTCTGTGAATGTATCTGAGCAAGAAGTGAGTGCCAAAGGATCCAAAAGATCCAGAGATGAGATAAACCAGAAGTATTTGTGGCACCTCAGACTAAGCCATATTGGAGAAGACAGAATGAACAAAATAGAGAAAGATGGGCTTCTCGACTCATTGATTTTTGAGTCATATCTAGTTTGCGAGTCCTATCTTCAAAAAAAAAGGCTAGACTACCCTTTGTAGGACATAGAGAGAGGACCACTGAAATACTTTCCTGGTACACACTGATGTGTGTGGCCCATTCGATGTGCTAGCCAGAGGTCGTTATTCGTACTTTATTACCTTTACCGATGATTTTTCACGATATGGGTATGTGTATCTTATAAGACACAAATCTGAATCTTTTGAAAAGTTCAGAAATGAAGTAGAAAAACAAACTGGAAAATTTCTTAAGGCTCTTCGATCAGATCGAGGAGGAGAATACCTTAATGGAGAATTTCGGGACTATCTCAAAAAAAAATGGCATAGTCTCACAATGGACGCCTTCGGGTACACCTCAACTCAATGGGGTGTCAGAGAGGAGGAATCAAACTCTATTGGATATGGTCTAATCCATTATGAGCTTCACTGATTTACCTATGTTTCTTTGGGGAGATGTCTTACTTTCTGTGATTTATTTATTGAATCGAGTTTTTCTAAATCTATTTCTACCACACCGTATGAGATATGGCATGGTAAGAAGCCGAGTCTTGGTCATCTCAAGATTTGGGAATGTCCAGCGCACGTCAAGCGACTGCAGGCGGACAAGTTAGAGCCTAGGACCATAAGTGCTCGTTTTATAGAATATCCTAAAGAGTCATTAGAATATAATTTTTACGTCTCAGAGGATCACAATGTGTTTGTGAGCCGACATGCTATCTTCTTGGAAAAACAGTTTATCCTTGATAGAGGCAGTGGGAGGAAAATTGAGCTTGAAGAGAGAGTCTCTGAAAAGCAACGAGTTATGGATCCTCTAGAACGTATTCATATAGAGCCAGTAAACGTAGTACCTCCTCCACCTTGTAGATCAAATAGGATCTTCCATCCTCCTGATAGATACTTAGGTATGCTTATAGAGGATACCAAGAAAATGTTCCTCATGGAAGATATGAAACACGTACAAGATCCCAACACCTACAACGAGGCGATATCAGATATCGATTCCGAAAAATGGCTGGAAGCTATGAAGTCAGAGATAGACTCCATGCATTCCAACCAAGTTTGGATCTTACTAAATCCATCAGAAGGTATTGTACCTATTGGATATAAATGGATCTACAAAAGGAAGATAAGTTCGGATGGAAAGGTAGAGACCTTTAAGGCAAGGCTAGTGGCGAAAGGATATAGTCAGCG
Source organism: Phoenix dactylifera (assembly GCF_051530095.1). Taxonomy (NCBI): domain Eukaryota; kingdom Viridiplantae; phylum Streptophyta; class Magnoliopsida; order Arecales; family Arecaceae; genus Phoenix; species Phoenix dactylifera. Next base: position 4,855,757 of record NC_143205.1, on the reverse strand, counting down.
CGAAGGCATTGACTATCAGGAGACCTTTTCACCTGTAGCCATGCTGAAATCCATTCGAACATTGCTTGCCATTGCAGCATTTCATGATTATGAAATATGGCAGATGGATATGAAAACTGCTTTCCTGAATGGATGTCTTGATAAAGATATCTATATGGAGCATGTCAACCCTAAAGGATGAATTTTGATGATTACAAAACACTTGAGATGATGTTGTATACTAATGATATTGGCTTAATTGTCAAGTTTTATAAGTCAAGAAAAATCAGAAGAATTGAAGCACTGCAAAATCTTAAGTTCTTCGTAAATATCTCATTGGACATGTTCTAAAAGGAAATGATCTTAATTTAGTCCATGGAGATCAGAGACAAGGTCTAAAGTTTTCTGTTTGAAAGACTTGAGTCAACTCCTAAGCAAAAAGGACAAGTTTAAGTTGATTCTGATAAGTTTTATTCAAGAAACACAGTCAATGAGTCGACCCCGCAAAACATGAGTCGACCCTTGTATGGTTTAAAGTAAATAGAAAGTTCTAACTGCCTGAGAAAAGCTTGAAGAGTCGACCCTTGTTCAAAATGAGTCGACCCCCAAATTTGAAGAGTTGACCCTTGCGTTTGAAGAGTCGATCCCTACTCAGTCTCAATGCCGGCCGAAAAACCAAAGCGTGAGCTGACCCTTGTGTTTAAAGAGGCGACTCCTGATGAAGATGAGCCAACCCTTAAGGATAAAGAGTCGACCCTTTGCAAAAACCACTGCATAAGCCTTCTCGACATTTTGAAGTGCCGATCCAGAATGAATATGAGTCGACCCCTAAGATACATGAGTCGACCCTTGTACTGCTGGGACCACAACGGGAAGCTGTGAGCGACTTTTGTCTTCTTCTGTAATAAAAAAAGATTCTCATCAGAACAGGAAGAAAGGAATTCAAATTCCGCCGAAGAATTTTTCTATAAATACGAGGGAACCGCAGAATGGAAACAACAAGGAAAGAAAAAAAGATTCTATTGAAAACAAAAGATTTTCACTGAAAAAAGAGAAGAAAACGCTTAACAGTTTATCATCCTCACCAGCATTGTAATATGAAACTTTCTCTTGTGAGGAGATGAGTCGAAGTTTCTCACTGTTCGGATATTGGAACATCCTTCCACAGCCAACTTCTTCATCGACTTTAGCTTTTACTTTCATTGATTTATTCTTTATATGCTCTGAAGCTTTTAGTTTTCTAGTTACAGCATTCTTTTAGTTGGATTAATTGCTGTTGTAACAGTTTCATTGATATGAAACTTGTAAAGGCTCTTCCAAGGCTTAATTAGAAGTTGCTGAATTGGAAATATTCAGCAAGGGAAAAGTTTCTAGTTGGTTTATCTGAAAACCAACTAGGTTTTTTGTGAATCCGGAAAAACAAACAATGTAAAGTTTTTGGTTGGTTTGTCTGAAAACCAACTGGGTTGTTTGTGATCCCGGAAAACAAAAGTTTTTCGGTTGGTTGCCTGGAAAAACCAACTAGGTTTTGATTGTGAGCTCGGAAAATAATCAGGCTGTAATCTGCTGGGTTATAGTGAAATCTCAAGCTAGGCTTGAGGAATGGACGTAGGTGCTGGGAGTGCACTGAACCACTATAAACCTTGGTGTTTGTGATTGTGGTTCTTCTCTTCCTTTTTTCTGCATATTCCTGACTGCTTTTCTTGCTGAGTACGCTCCGTTCGATGCGACGTTCGCAGCGGAATTCAAACGGAATGTCGTTCATCGCATTAACGCGCCTCCGATCGTAGAATTCAAAAAATTTTCTGGATCCAAATCCAGAAGATCTTTGAATTCATTAGGAAGGGGAGATTAGGATCTGAGGAAGGTTGATTAAGATTCATAAAACTGAAACTAAAATTAGAAAAAAATTAATTTGAAGATCACATCTTCAAAAATTCTGCAGGTGAAGAACACCGCAGCCTGATGATCTATCTAGGTTCCTATTTGAGCCACACAATTGTCCGGCCTCTACAGGTATCCACACAAGGATCTAATCATCTGAGATAGGGTCTTACCGGAGTGCTAGCTCCTTGCAAAGATCTCTCATGACTATCATATAGATTAGAAGATAAAAATCTGCAACATACCTCCTTAAAGAAGAACCCTTTCTTCTTCAACCTTGCTCGCGATGGAGGAAGAGGAAGGAGGAACCTTGCACGTGGATCTTCCTTGCCTTTCTACCATGAAAAAAGAGGAGGATGAAGACCCCTTGCTGCCGTGGAGGAGGAAGAAAGAAGAGAAGGCGTGGAGAGGAAGAGGAGAGAATTCATTCATAACTTCTCCCTTGCTACCCTTTTATAGATTGGGTTTAGGGCTCCTCCTAATCTTATTAGGAGTATGGAACTATAACCCACCCTTGGATTAATGCCAAGTGTCCAATCCTTGTGCTCATAGATGCATGACATGTGTCTATTTAATCAATTGATTAATTTCCTAATCATATTAGGATTCCTAATCTCATTAGGAGAATTAATTGATTTGGGAGCATACATCCTACGACGCCATGTGGACTTTAAAGTCCGCACAGTGTGAACATGACTTAAGTCATATTCATCCTACAACGACATGTGGTCTTTAAAATCCGCACAAACCTTGGTTTAATCAAATTGACCCAATCATGAATCCAAATCAATTTGGGTCGAACCCAATTTGATTTGGCTCATTAAATCAGCCCAATTGCAATCCAATTGCAATCAATTCCACTTAATTCTTCTTCCATTAACTTACTAACACTTAGTGGGTTAATTCAATCACCAATCATATTGATGATTGATTTCTATTATGATTCCAAATCATAATTATGATAGTCTGACTAATTAAATCCTCTATGTCTGTGACCCCATAGGTTCTATTCTGATTGGTAGTGAGAAATATTGAGATCTCCATCTCAATATCACTGAAACTCCTTTCAGTGGACTGAAACGATTTCAGTTCTACTCTTAGGGTTCACTGATCACCAAGTGAATGCCTTCGAGTCTCACAATCCACTAGTGACACCTAGCAGTATATGGTGGCAACCCAGCAGAATGGAATATTTGAACCTCTTGGTGCAATTAGTGTATGATACAGTCCCTCTATCATGGATCCCGACGTGACGGAGGTTATGGATATCTCGTCAAACCCCATCGTCTGTCATATGTCAAATTTATACGACTTCTAGTTCGAGATATGGAAAACTCTTTTTCCAAAATACCTGATCAGAAATTTATCGAACTCAGTCTCATAAATCACATAGGATCACTCCTAATCTATCAAGGTCGATAGATCCCATCTAGATGCAACCCTATTCCAAAATGAACCTACTGCAGCCAATTCGCACTATAAGGATCCGAATGACTAGGGCCCAAGTTTACATCCTCATCAAACTATAGCAACCTCACAGTGAATAGCTGAGGCATCGCAGATCAAAGGATCAGTCATACGACTGCAGCATAAGTAGTCACTGACGAGTGGATAGATATCCATGTGACTACTATCGTTGGTCACGCTCAGTACCTTGATCTCTAACAAGTACTTGCATAATCACTCCTGTGTCTCTACACCGTGGACTCGAGACTCGTCTATCTGACTAAGTGATCTTTGCACTAATCTCAGCGGATCGATCACCGTCCCTCGTGATGGATCCATCGATCAGGAGCATTTAGAAATTAATCCCTAATGACACATGCCTCAAATTCTCAACTCCTTGAAATTATGTGTCATCATCTATTAATTTCTTGGACGATTCATGGACACATACAAACATGAATGAAAAATAAATTGCCCAATCTTATTTATTAATAAGTGTCAAATTACAAACATATGCCCCAGATTACAAATATACGTCAGCCACGTTGGCTTCTAGGGCATACTTCTAACAATCTCCTACTTGCACTAAAGCCAATCAGACATATATTTAAGTCCCAATTTTCAAGATAGACTTCTAATTTCTTCTGGCATACTTCTATATGCCCCAGATTACAAATATACGTCAGCCACGTTGGCTTCTAGGGCATACTTCTAACAATCTCGCACTTGCACTAAAGCCAATCAGACATATATTTAAGTTCCAATTTTCAAGATAGACTTCTAATTTCTTCTGACTCAGCTGCTTAGTGAATGGGTCTGCCACGTTATCAGTGGAGTCTACTCTCTACACCTCTACATATTTTTTTTCGAGGTAGTCGCGAATTAGATGAAATCGCTGCTCTATGTGCTTGGACTTCTGGTGAGACCTCGGCTCCTTAGCCAGTGCTATGGTGTTGTTGTTGTTGCAGAAAAGGGTTATGGCATCTGATGACATGACTCCTAGCTCTTCGACAAACTTCTTGTACCAGAACACTTCCTTCGCAGCATCCGATGCAGCAATGTACTCTGCTTCCATGGTAGAATCTGCAATAATCGGTTGCTTGGAACTCTTCCAATTTATCGATCCTCCATTGCATAAGAATATATATCCTGATGTAGACTTTCTATCATCAGGGTCAGTCATGAAGTCTGAATCAATATATCCTTCTACCTTTAACTCTGTGCCTCCCCCAAAGACCAAAAATAGATCCTTAGTGCTTCTCAAGTACTTAAGGATATTTTTTACAGCTATCCAGTGCTCCTCGCCTGGATTTGACTGATATCTGCTCGTGACACTCACAGCATGTGCTATATCAGGTCGAGTACATAGCATGGCATACATGAGGCTCCCTATTGCCGATGCATAAGGGATCCTACTTATGCACTGAATCTCTTCAGATGTTTTGGGGCACATCTTTTTGGAGAGATTTATCCCATGCCTTAGGGGTAACAATCCCCTCTTAAAATTTTCCATGCTGAACCTCTTCAGCACTTCCTCTATGTACATTTTCTGTGATAGGCCAAGCATCCTCTTAGATCTATCTCTATACACCTTAATCCCCAAAATATAAGATGCTTCACCTAGATCTTTCATGGAGAACTTCTTAGACAGCCATAACTTGACCGATGTGAGCATGGAAATATCATTTCCAATTAGGAGTATATCATCCACATACAATACGAGGAATACTGTAGCCCTTCCACTGACCTTTTTGTACACACATGGTTCCTCTTCATTCTTGATGAAATCAAAAGATTTGATCACATCATCGAAACGAGTGTTCCAACTCCGAGATGCTTGCTTTAGTCCATAAATGGATCTTTGCAGCTTGCAGACCTTGTGATCACCATCACTGGAAGTGAAATTCTGAGGATGTTCCATATAGATATCTTCCTCAAGATATCCATTAAGAAAAGCAGTTTTTACATCCATCTGTCATATCTCATAATCATGATAAGCTGCAATGGCAAGCAACATTTGAATGGACTTCAGCATGGTTACCGGTGAAAAGATATCTTGATAGTCAATGCCTTCGCGCTGACTATAACCTTTTGCCACCAACCTTGCCTTATAGGTCTCTACCTTGCCATCCGAACCCATTTTTCTTTTGTAGATCCATTTACACCCACTAGGTACTATACCTTCAGGCAGATCTACTAAGGTCTATACTTGGTTGGAATGCATGGAGTCTATTTCTGACTTCATCGCATCAATCCATTTTTCGAAGTCGATGTCTAACATCGCTTTGTTGTAGGTCTTGAGATCATTACTATGATCTTTTTCTCCCATGAGGAACTCTTCCTCTATTTCCTCTGTAAGCATACCTAAGTATCTTTCAGGAGGATGGGAGATCCTACTGGATCTACGAAGTGGACGTGGTTCTTCATATATTGGCTCAATGTGAATAGGTTCACTAAGCTCAATTGCTCGTTGCACTTCAGAGACTTTCTCTTCGAGCTCAATTTTTCTTCCACTGCCTCTATCAAGGATAACTATTTTTTCAAGAAGATGGCATGTCGGCTCACAAACACTTTGTGATCTTCTGGGATGTAAAAATTGTATCCTAACGACTCTTTAGGATATCCAATGAAACGAGCACCAATTATCCTAGACTCTAACTTGTCCGCCTGTTGTCGCTTGACTTGGGCTAGACATCCCCAAATCTTGAGATAACCAAGACTTGGTTTCTTACCATGCCATATCTCATACGGTGTGGTAGGAACGGACTTAGAGGAAACTCAATTCAATATATATATAGCTGTAAATAGGACATCTTCCTACAAGAATAAGGGTAAGTCAGTGAAGCTCATCATGGACCTGACCATATCCAATAGGATCCGATTCTTCCTTTCTGACACTCCGTTGAGTTGAGGTGTTTCAGAAGGTGTCCATTGTGAAACTATACCATTTTGTTTGAGATAATTGCGAAACTCTCCACTAAGGTATTCTCCTCCTCGATCTGATCGAAGAACCTTAATGAGTTTTCCTGTCTGTTTTTCTACTTCAAATCTGAATTCTTTGAACCTTTCAAATGCTTCAGATTTATGTCTCATAAGATAGACATAATCATACCGTAAGAAATCATCGGTAAAAGTAATAAAGTAGAAAAATTAATCCCTAGCCTGCACATCGAATGGGCCACACACATCAGTGTGTACTAGGGCAAGTATTTCAGTGGACCTCTCCCCGTGTCCTACAAAGGGTAATTTGGCCATTTTTCTTTGAAGGCAGGATTCACAAATCGGATATGACTCAGAAGTCAATGAACTCAAAAGCCCATGTTTCTCCAATTTGTTAATTCTGTCTTGTCTTATATGACCAAGTCTGAGGTGCCATAAATACTTTTGATTTATCTCATCTGTAGATCTTTTAAATCCTATGGTACTTACTGTATGCTCAGATACGTTCACAGGTACATCCATATGTAAGTGATAGAGATCGTCAATAATAAAACCATGTCCAAATAATTTATTTCGCAAATAAATGGAAATGTAGTCTTTATTGAAATTGAATTCATAATGTTTCTATGCTAGACAAGATACAGAAATCAGATTTTTGCTAGAACTAGGTACAAAATAATAATCTCTAAGTATCAAACTAAATCCTGACGGTAAATGCAAAGAAAATATGCCCACAGCAACAGCAGCAACTCTTGCTCCATTGCCAACCCGTAGGGTTACCGCACCTTCTATAAGCCTTCTACTTTCCTTTAGATCCTGCATGGTAGTGCACAAGTGAACACTAGAATCAGGGTCTATAATCCAACTGGAAATAGAAGAAACTGTTAGATTAGTTTCAATTATGAGCATATTAGACATACCTTCAGAAGGCGTGTCACCCTTCTTACTCTTTATGTTTTCCATGTAGATAGGACAGTTCCTCTTCCAATGGCCGTCTTTATTGCAATGGAAACATTTTCCTTTGGGTTCGACCTTCTTCTTAGGAACTTCCTTCTTCAGCTTTTTCTCGGTCTTCTGCTTCTTCGCAGGCTTCTTCTTCTTCCCATTAGACTTTCTCCTGAAAGTAGAGGCTAGCTCAGCAGCGAGAACTGTGCCCCTTGAACCTTTCAAGGCTCCATCAGTTGTCACCAACATATTCAACAATTCAAGTTTGGTGCATTCAATTTTATTCAAATGGTAGTTTACAATAAACTGCCCATATGAAGATGGCAACGATTGTACGATCAAATCCGTTTGCAAATCCTTGTGCATGGTCATGCCAAGCTTCTCAAGCTCCTCAAGATCCTTGATCATGGTCAAACCATGTTCATGGACGGACTGCCCATCACGCATCTTGTTTTTGAAGAGCCGCTTGGACACTTCAAACCTTGCTGCGCGACTCTGTTCACCATACAACTCTTGTAGGTAATCAAGTATGTCCTTAGCAGTCTTCATGCTCTCATGCTGGCATTGCAATTCGTTGGACATGGATGCCAAAATGTAGCACCTAACCTTATTGTCATCATCCAACCATTTTGCATGCGTCTCACGCTGCTCATTGGTTGCACGAGTTGGTAACACCGGAAGTTCATGGTCAAGAACATAAGCTATCTTTTCGCAACTCAAGACAATCTTCAAGTTGCAGAGCCAATCTTTATAGTTTGGTCCGGTCAACCTATTATTATCTAGAATTCAAACTATCAGGTTGGAAGCCATTGACATATGCAAAGAGTAAAGATTCTAATTAGAAATTTGTATTTGACATTAATTTATTTTAGAGACTTTTAAAATAAAATTGGATCAAATCCTCCCACTATTTCTCGGATCTCTCACACTCCCCTGGTAAAGATACGGAAACCTGCGACTTAGGATTTCGAGTGGGGTGCCGCGATCCCACCAATCTATATGTCACCTCACCTAACAGTTATTGGAGACACATAGACGATGAGTGTACAACTCTTGTACAATGCTTCGTAAGCATATTGAGCTAACCTAGTCTCCAAGTTATAAGGACCTCACCTAACAATTATTAGACCCGTTCCTTGGTTAAGTCAGACCCACTGTATATCCCGCGAAAATAAAGCTGTGATTGGGTCCTCACCTAATAGTTATTGGAGCCCAACCCCATCCTTACCCCACAACATCTCATGTTAATAGAGAGGTCCAATCCCCCGATGCAACTAGCCCACTGTATCCAGCCGAGACTAATCAATGCCGGAAAAATCTTAGCAACTCTACTACGGTGGAAGACCAATCGACTTAATATTGGGTAATCAGATCTTAATGATTCCAACTTTGAGCTTTTCATAGAAGGTAATCGATCAATTGACCAGGTAAGCAGGTGGGAGGCTCCCCTTACTTAGAGAGTAAGGTCCTAATTAAGTAACCACCTTTGAGCTTGCCTAGACACCAATTAGATCAATTAATCAAATATGGCTAGCTCAATGTATCATTCACTCTCGATTGATTTAGGAAAGTTTTAGGTCTCTTGGGATTTACATCTAATGTAACCATCTACCCCATACCATATGTCATTCGATTTACATCTTATGTAAATGTCACATTGGTTCACAAAGATGTGAATTAGGAAGGATTGGTCGACGAAGGTTTACATCCTATGTAATTATGAAACCCTTTCATATATTATGTGATTACATCTTATGTAAATGACATAATTGTTTCAGTTTACATCTTATGTAAATGTCCTATTATTTAAGAATTTTATTAACATCTCATACAAATAAATTTTTGTTTAACTAATACATACATCTTATGCATACATTATTTTAAACATAACTTTAAACAAGTATAAACATTATGATTACCATATGCATCTCATGTATATTTTCAGATCTGAAATTTTAAACCTATTACGCTATTCTCTGGATTTTAGATCATGCATTACTTGATTTAAAACATTGTAATCTAATTGTAACTCTAAAATAATTAGCAAGATCATAGCAAATAAAAATCTGCATGCTGAAAATTTCAGCAATCTGAAATTTCAGCATGCAGAAAATCCAGCAAACATAATTCTTTTAAAAATCAGATTAAAAATATGGTAATCAATCCTTAGGTTCTAATCATGCTTTCTAGAACCATGGCTCTGATACCACTGCTGAGTTACGCCCCGTTCGATGCGACGTTCGCAGCGGAATTTGAACGGAACATCGTTCATCGCATTAACGCGCCTCGGATCGTAGAATTCAAAAAAATTTCTAGATCCAAATCCAGAAGATCTTTGAATTCATTAGGAAGGAGAGATTAGGATCTGAGGAAGGTTGATTAAGATTCATAAAACTAAAACTAAAATCAGAAGAAATTAATTTGAAGATCTCATCTTCAAAAATTCTGCAGGTGAAGAACACCGCAGCCTGATGATCTATCTAGGTTTCTATTTGAGCCACACAATTGTCCGGCCTCTACAGGTATCCACACGAGGATCTAATCATCTGAGATAGGGTCTTACCGGAGTGCTAGCTCCCTGTAAAGACCTCTCATGACTATCATATAGATTAGAAGATAAAAATCTGCAACATACCTCCTTAAAGAAGAACCCTTTCTTCTTCAACCTTGCTCGCGATGGAGGAAGAGGAAGGAGGAACCTTGCACGTGGATCTTCCTTTCCTTGCTACCATGGAAAAAGAGGAGGATGAAGACCCCTTGCTGCCATGGAGAAGGAGGAAGAAAGAAGAGGAGGCATGGAGAGGAAGAGGAGAGAATTCATTCATAACTTCTCCCTTGCTACCCTTTTATAGATAGGGTTTAGGGCTCCTCCTAATCTTATTAGGAGTATGGAACTATAACCCACCCTTGGATTAATGCCAAGTGTCCAATCCTTGTGCTCATAGATGCATGACATATGTCTATTTAATCAATTGATTAATTTTCTAATCATATTAGGATTCCTAATCTCATTAGAAGAATTAATTGATTTGGGAGCATGCATCCTACGACGCCATGTGGACTTTAAAGTCCGCATAGTGTGAACATGACTTAAGTCATATTCATCCTACAACGACATGTGGTCTTTAAAATCCGCACAAACCTTGGTTTAATCAAATTGACCCAATCATAAACCCAAATCAATTTGGGTCGAACCCAATTTGATTTGGCTCATTAAATCAGCCCAATTGCAATCCAATTTCAATCAATTCCACTTAATTCTTCTTCCATTAACTCACTAACACTTAGTGGGTTAATTCAATCACCAATCATATTGATGATTGATTTCTATTATGATTCCAAATCACAATTATGATAGTCTGACTAATTAAATCCTCTATGTGTGTGACCCCATAGGTTCTATTCTGACTGGTAGTGAGAAATATTGAGATCTCCATCTCAATATCACTGAAACTCCTTTTAGTGGACTGAAACGATTTCAGTTCTACTCTTAGGGTTCACTGATCACCAAGTGAATGCCTTCGAGTCTCACAATCCACTAGTGACACCTAGCAGTATATGGTGGCAACCCAGCAGAATGGAATATCTAAACCTCTTGGTGCAATTAGTGTATGATACAGTCCCTCTATCATGGATCCCGACGTGACGGAGGTTATGGATATCTTGTCAAACTCCATCGTCTGTCATATGTCAAATTTATACGACTTCTAGTTCGAGATATAGAAAACTCTTTTTCCAAAATACCTGGTCAGAAATTTATCGAACTCAGTCTCATAAATCACATAGGATCACTCCTAATCTATCAAGGTCGATAGATCCCATCTAGATGCAACCCTATTCCAAAATGAACCTACTGCAGCCAATTCGCACTACAAGGATCCGAATGACTAGGGCCCAAGTTTACATGCTCGTCAAACTACAGCAACCTCACAGTGAATAGCTGAGGCATCGCAGATCAAAGAACCAGTCATACAACTGCAGCATAAGTAGTCACTGACGAGTGGATAGACATCCATGTGACTATTATCTTTGGTCACGCTCAGCACCTTGTTCTCTAACAAGTACTTGCATAATCACTCCTGTTTCTTTACACTGTGGACTCGAGACTCGTCTATCTGACTAAGTGATCTTTGCACTTATCTCAGCGGATCGATCACCGTCCCTCGTGATGGATCCATCGATCAGGAGCATTTAGAAATTAATCCCTAATGACACATGCCTCAAATTCTCAACTCCTTGAAATTATGTGTCATCATCTATTAATTTCTTGGACAATTCATGGACACATACAAACATGAATGAAAAATAAATTGCCCAATCTTATTTATTAATAAGTGTCAAATTACAAACATATGCCTCAGATTACAAATATATGTCAGCCACGTTGGATTCTAGGGCATACTTCTAACATTCCTATTCACTGTCGAATTTGTGCAATCTTATTTTTGCTGCTGAAACTATAAGATAGCAGTAACTCATACTATTCATACGTTTTAACTTTAATTATTTTTAAAGAGATCCAATTCACCTCCCCTCTTGGGCTGCACCTCTGGGCAACAAGTGGTATCAGAGCCTGGTACTCACAAAAAACTTTTTGATCTAACAATCAATAGTTAAAGGTCATGGCAGCCACTATGGGATCCTCTGTTGCCAAAGGGCAATCTACCAACAAACCACCTCTTTTCAATGGCACAAATTTTACTTATTGGAAAGCTCATATGAGAATTTTTATTAAAGCACTTGACTATGATTTATGGATTGTTATTGTTAATGGACCTCACACACCAACTAAAATTGTTGATGGCATCACCTTATTCAAACCTAAGATTGAATGGGATGACCATGATAAAAGAATGGCTCAGCTGAATGCAAAAGCTATGAATGTTCTTTACTGTTCTTTAGACGCAAATGAGTTTAATCGTATATCTGTTTGCATAACTGCTAAAGAAATCTGGGATAGGCTGGAAGTTACACATGAAGGCACTAACCAGGTCAAAGAATCTAAAATCAGTATGCTAGTGCATAAGTATGCATTATTTAGAATGGAAAATAGTGAATCTATAACTAAAATGTTTACTAGGTTCACTGATATTATAAACGGCCTGAAAAGCCTTGGTAGATCTTACTCTAACAGTGATCTTGTTCAGAAAATTCTTAGATCTCTTCCTAGAGCATGGGAAGCAAAGGTCACTACCATTCAAGAAGCCAAAGATCTCAACTCTTTCCCACTGGAAGAACTGAACTGGGTTCCTTAATGACTCATGAGCTCTCAATAAAATAGAACCTTGAGGAGGATGAACCCAAGAAGCGCAGAACCATTGCTCTTAAATCCACTCTATATGAAGATGAGAGCGAGGATTCTGAATCTGATAACAGTGAGGAAATGGCCCTGATTACAAGAAGGTTCAAAAAATTCTTTAGAAGAAATAAAGAAAACTTCAAGAGAAGGCCTGTAATCAAGGGGGAGCAAACCAAAGAAAATAAGGAACAATATGTTTGTTATAAGTGCAAAAAGCCTGGACACTTCAGAACAGATTGTCCTCTATTGAAAAAGGCTCTGAAGAGGTTAAGTAAGAAAGCTATGATGGCTACTTGGAGTGACAGTGATGAATCCAACTCTAGAGAAGAAGAACAGCAACTAGAAGCTGCAAATCTGTGTTTAATGGGACACAAAAATGAGGTATATCTGAATACTGAATATGATTTTACTTTCGATGAGCTTCAAAATGTTTTCTCTAAGCTTATGATTGAATATAAAAAGCTTAGCTTAAAGAACAAGAAACTAAAGATTAAGAACCAATTATTAGAAAAAGAAAATACTCTGCTTTTGGATAACAAGAAGAAACTGCATGAAGAAAATCAGAAGTTAGCTAATGAAGTTGAAAAACTGAACCTATAGTTGATAAATTCACCCTAAGTTCTGAGAAATTAAATTTAATTCTAGAAAGTCAGAAAGCTGTTTATGATAAAGCTGGTTTATGATATAATCCTTGGAAGAAACAGAATTCATTGAAAAATATTTTTGTGAAACCCACTTATGTTAAACCAAAATTTGTACCATTCAAATTAGACAAACTGAAACAGAGATATGCCACTTACAATCCTATAAGTCAGAATCTTATGAACAATGTTTCAATTAAAAAGATATGGGTTCCGAAGGGAACCATCATTGCTAACATTCAAGGATCCAAGAAAGCTTGGGTACCAAAGATAAAGAATTGAACTTCTATTTTGTAGGTGTGTCAAGCATCCCAAGCATCAAACAGAAAATGGTACTTGGATAGTAGATGCTCTAGACACATGACAGGGGATGAATCCCAATTCATGTCCCTCAAAAAGAAAGAAGGACGAATGGTTACCTTTGGTGATAATGGAAAAGGCAAAATCATTGGTATTGGTAATATTCGGATTACTTCAACTA